>NW_024962263.1:76924138-77090934 GCF_019238085.1 Lagopus leucura
ACAAAACAAAACAAAACAAAACAAAACAAAACAAAACAAAACAAAACTGTTAAAATTTCATTCTCTGCTAGAATAGTCAATGTAAATCTGTGATTCCTGGGCTTACACTGGGATTGCTATATGATTGCAACAGCAGCTTTTCTAGATGACAGCTCAACTGTCACTGTTTCGGGCTTCAGAGGCACAGGGGTAAAAGTCTTACCTAGATAGATGGGAAAACTTGTACAATCATTATCTGATACACAGGTATATTATATCCTATATATAGTTTTGTACATTCATAATAAGTAAAGACTAAATTTAGAAATGCATCCAGGATACAATTTAAGCAATGAAGTTTTCAAAATTTGTCAAGTTTTCAGAAGCAACATTTCATTCTGGTCCTAGTACTCTTTTTAAAATACTCTGTATTCACAACAGTAACAAGATGTTCCATATGGAAGTCAATAATTTAATTGCCACTGTATATAAGGTACCCTGTCAATGATGCCACCTCAAAAATAGAAGCAACCACCTTGTCCTGGAGCCACATGCAGCAGAATCTGCTGCAATTCTGACTGGAGTCATCACACCTCAGTTGAGCAGCCAGACCCTCCTAATATGTTAGGGGTAATATCATTAGAAACTCCTTAGTCAAAGTGGAGCATAAAGGGAAGAAATGAAATCTACCAGCAGTGAGATTGGAGAAATACAGAAATATGAAGATGGAAATATCTGTTTGGGAAAGCATCAAAACATACTGCACAGAAATCGCATGGATTGCATGCATTGATATCCAAGGCTATGACTGACATCATCCTTCTATCAAGTTGTGTAAATAATGTGTTAGGAGAGATAAGATCTTGTTAAAGTCTTGAGTTAAGGAAGCAGATGCCAAAATTAAACTTTGAATAAAGACATCTGCCTAATTGTACTAAACATTCTTCCATTTTGTGGAGGAATGAAATAAAAAATCAACTGGGAGGAATATTCATTTCTTACAAAGACTGACACTCAAGTGTCTCAGGTACTGATGAAACAAAACATTGAAGAAATTCCATTTACATTCATTACAACACAGGTTTTCTGCACTGAACTGAGACACAATTAAGTCCTTTCTTGCATGAAATCCAGGTTTATCTGCAAACAACAAGATTACATAGGGCAAGTCGAAGACTTTGTCTTAAATATAAGGCATGGACCAAAAAAGGGAATGTTAAACTATACTGCAGCTGACAAATCACTACTGAGAGCGGATCCCAAGAGGTCACAGAAACCCAACCAAGACCATATAATGTTCTACAGGAAGAAAGTAGGATAGACTTAGTGAATAAATACATTTATCTATAAAAGATATATAATTTCTGATTTATAGTTTCCAATTTATGGAACAGTGTAGGACTTCAGTATCAAAGATGACGTTCACTTTATTTGTTTGTTTGTTTTTTAAAAGACAAGAGAAGTAAGGGAACGTATACAAAGCCACTTAGTGTTCTTTCACTGATGTGATTACATACGGTTGTAAGTGTATGAGCAGACATGCTTGACAGCTCAGTAGTCCACCTTGCTCTTTCCTCCTTCCAGGTGTAGCAGTCTGATTTTATGGGATAACATAAAGATTAAAGCAAATATGGAGTGATTTCCCCTAGAGTACTCTCTCGTTTTCTGAGAAGTGTGCATCAGGGGCTTCCTGAGGTATATATTATATGTATATAATATAACATATATATGGCATTATTTTCAACAGCCATCAATTAATCTTTTCTTCCTTTGGCAGGTAGTAACTTTTGAAAGCTCTCTGTCTTGATTACTTACAATTATCTAAAATTTTTTTGTCATATTGTCTTCTATGATTATCTGCATCTACTTTGTAACCTTGTCTTTGCACATTCACCAACATTTAAGTGGGATCACATTGTCCTTTCTGTTGCGGATCAGGATCAGATAGTCCAGCTTCAAGAAGAGACTTCCAACATTTTCCTTCTGTGACAAGTTATTGAATTCTATTCAAGAAGATCTATGCCATAGTTGGCTCAGAGCAGGCTCTGGAGTCCTTCATGTGCTTTAAAAATAATATTTACTTGTAGAATAAAAATGAGGGTAGCAAAGAATACAGAGTGAATAAATTGAGACCAAAGGATATTTAAGGGTCAGATCTCAGAGTAGGATTCACATTCTTGGAGGCAGATGAATTCCCAGAAATCCTGAAATATTCAACATAAAACTTCCAGGGGCAGTAACCAAGTACATTCACCTGACAGCTGGTAAACTATTATATTTCAAATTAAGTATATCGCTGCTGTTATCACTAGGTTATACATGTCCATAAACAAAAAGCAAATAAAAACCTCATCAGCGTTGTAGCTATTTCATCAGAGCCAATTGTTTGGTTTTGGTTGTGTTTTTTGTTGGTTTTTTTTTTTTTTTTTTTTTTGCATTTGGAGGTTCTATATGATTGATTTTGAAAGACAGTTAAAAAGAAAACTGATTTAGTCTACTGGATTAAAAACAAACAACAAGGCATTAAAGGAATAACAGAACTGATGGATTAAAATGCACAGAGGAAAGACAGCAGTGAATTGCCTGGCATTTTTGAATAGTAAATGCTAGGATAAAAAGAATTCCATTTCCAATCAACAAAAAACTGGCAAAAAGGCAGGAAATCCAGGCTCCCTCAGATTTATGCTTTATATGCCAATTAGCATTAACACGCCTGATCTAGGTGTCTCGCCAGCTTGTGGTATCATTAAAAAAAAACAACAAACCTTGAATGTGTTATCACTACAGAATGTGTAATTACTTTAAGCACTAGCTGAAAATTACAGAGTGATGAATTTTAAAATTTGTATCTACTTATTGTGGAGATAAAGTTGTTAGAATAGATATAATCTATACTCATGTTTAAAATCATATTTGAAATGGCTTCAGTGCCAGCAAACTGTACATTGAAAGTAAACACTAGTAAAATGGTAATAGATTATTATAAAGGAGAACAAAAAAAATTCTGCTGGGTAACTACTCTTCATTGTCTGAAGAAAATAATCTTGAGTCACAGACACAGGAGATACATCTACATGGGACTTGTGCACCGAAGGCTAAAAGTATTTACACGATTGGAAGGTAGGATTCGTTTCTGATGTCAACCTAATGTTTCAACCCTGTCACTCAGAGATCACAGGCTCGTGTAATTATCTGCTGACCAAAGTTAACGTTATAAAAAAAAAAAAACAACCCTAAATTATTGAAATGTCAAATTTAAAAGGCCAGTTGTTGTTTGTTTTCCCTTCCCACCCCCCACAAAAAAAAAACCCTCTTACTTCTGAGAAAAATTTTTTGAAGGCTCATTTGAAAATCCTACTTCCCAAAATATAAACATGAAGATTGGTCTATGACAAATGCTAGCCAGCTGCAACCAAATGCGTGTGTACACATGACCTGAGGGAAATATAAAGTCTGCAATATACTATAACCCAGAGTTGATAATAAAAATTATCCCTTCCATCATTTAAATCTGCTGCATATCAAATGCTGAATGCTACTGTTTCAGTTTTATTCCCCCTTGCCTGTGGCCGTCTGCCATCTCCCTAATGCCATGTACACTGTAAGCCTTACAAAGAAGAACCAGCTTTGATTATCTCTCTGCATAGTACTCCATGTACTGGAGTCTCTCTTTTTGGTGAAGATGCTATGCCATTGCCAGTTATTTAATAATAAAAACATTCCTGTTAATTTGTACATGTTATTTAGAAGAGTTCTTGAAAGTCTTCTCCAGTGTGTTAGTCTGATGTACATAGCCTCAGCTTCCATCAACTCCTACTTTATGAATATAGATTTGGAGGAAGAGAAGAATTTCCACTTCAAACTGTTTCAGAATATTTTCCAGCTCCCCTGTAGGACAAAGTAAAGGATCTTTGAAACTGTTCACCTGAAAATAAAGTTGATACTGCCATCTCAGGATAGGTAGTAGCCTCAGGATCAGAGCACATGTAGGATAGTTGTAGGTTACCAATCTGAAGCAAAACCAATTTGCCACAAAATATTACAGTGTTGATGAGTTGATTTTATTTGTGGTGAAGCACTGACACAGGTTGTCCAGAAAGGCTGTTGAAGCTCCATTCCTGGAGACATTCAAGGTCAAGCAGGACAGGGCTCTAGGCAACGTGATTGAACTGTAGGTGCTCCTGTTCATTGCAGGGGAGTTGGACTAATTGGCCTTTAATGATCCCTTCCAACTCAAGCAATTCTGAGTTTGTACTGTTCTGCAATTTCATGATTTATTTAGAAATATAAAAGGAATCTATTTTGTTAGTAGAGTCCTCATATGCTCTAAAGGATTATTCAATGGAAGAAGCAGAAGGAAAATTCAAACTTTAACATTTTACACAGCAGATTTCCTTCAGAAACGGAATCCCAAGAAGTGTACTTCAGTTCAGAGTTGATAACAATAGTAATGAAACTGGACAGTAATGAAAAGGCTCTTGAGTGCTATTAAAGAACAGGACCAAAAATCTAAAAAAAGGAAAACTGCATATTTGGCATGATGAAAATCCATGGGTACACACAAACAAGAGGGTCCTAAACTGCAAGAAGTAGTAGCGGACACAGTACTGAGGCAGAGGTTAAAAGCACAAGAAATGAAGTGAGAAAAAATTAAAAAGCAGATAAGCTCTATTTCTTATGTTATGCTTTTCTTGGTTTTGTGTCCTTGGAGGAATATTTGATGGACAATGTCAGCAAATAGTTTGTACAAGCAGGATCCGGATGACCAAATTACTACATGCTGATCAGGAGAAGAAACTCAGCATTTCAGCTGCAGACAAGCAGAAGGGAACAGATCAAAACAGCTCATCTGAATCTGAGCAGTATCTCATAGCTCTTAGGCTTGTGAGACTCCAAGCAACGAGGGAAAAAAATGTGAGGTAGCACTGTAAGTAAAGCAGATGGAGCAGCATGCTGTTCTTTTCTTGTACTTCTTCTCGTCTTCAGACTTGGGTTGATTTTGCAGGTTGCTGGTGGGATGAGGCTGCTTGGCTCAGGGGAGGGATAAAGTAGAGCTTCCAGAGGTGCCTCAGGTTCCACCTGCTGCCTCTTGACACCAATCTGCTTCTAATCTCCTCCACTCCAAGAGCTGCTGGAAGACTCTCACTGCTGCAGAAGCATATTCCTTTTCAGTACAGACAGCTCCAAAGCACTTTCGTTAAGTGCCTGAAGTTAAGTAAGGTGGGTGGGGTGGATGAAATAATGGGTATCAGTGGTGATCTGTGCCTAGATTTTCTGTCTTTGCCACATCAAAGGTGAATTTTTCCATTAAGAAATGTGATGTCAAAAATAAATATGGAATAATAACAATAATGAAAAATCCTGTTATTTTATCCAAGGAGATGAAAGACATCATCTATCTGAACTCCAAATTGGGGGTGTGGCAGAAGGGTTGAAACTAGATGATCTTCGAGGTCCTTTTCAACCCAGGCCATTCTATGATTCTATGGTTCTGTGATCTTCAGTACTAAAAAATAAAAATCAGTTATTTGTTTCCTCTAACATTTAGCTACTTTAGCTAATATAGGCACTTTCACAGAATGATGGAACCATTTGAGTTGGACAGGACTCTAAAAAGCCATCTAGTCCAACTCCTCTGCAACAAACAGAGACACCTACAGCTCAATCAGGTGCTCAGAGTCCTGACCAGCCTGACCTTGAATGTTTCCATAAAAGTGCCTTTTTCTTTTGAGGATGACTTCCATGGGAAATATGTACCAGGGGGTGAAGCCAGCCTATCCTACCATTTCTAAGGGCACCCTACTGTGAGTCTGATGGGGAAAAGGGTTTATGCCACAAAACCCATGGCACTAGTAACTTTTCTCCACTTGTCAATCTGTAGCTGCAAGCACCCATGCCATCTCCCACAGTTTTTCAGGCGCTATAAAAAATTCCCGTAACCATAAACTCAAACATCCAGATTTTTCACAACAACTTGTCCAAGACAGTTAGGAATTTTTATAACAAAACTGCAGAGATTTAAACAAATGAAACCTGCTTAGAATTCTTGTGGCTGCACCCAGCAAATCTGTTTCATCATTACGGTGTTGCAAAAACAAATATCCTCTACGGTATTTGTAGTTGCCAAAAATAAACAGAGGAAGGGAATGATATACCGCTTCTGTGCGACTCACACCTAAGCTATTTGTTTGAAGACAGCCCAAACAGAGTGTGCTGATAAAGACAGATGTACCCGTGTGTGCACATAATTGGCTCTCGATCTGCGTTTCTTCAAATATGCTGTATGCCCACATTTCCTGTGTATGGTACTTCCTCTTCTAATACTTTGGGATATAACTTGAGCTATCAACAGTTTGATTTGTTGTGAATTTTAAAACAGGCAATAACGACGCTGAGTGCAAAAGTTAAGTAAATAAAAAGTAGTACTAAACTGCAGAACAGAAAGACTATTCTAGTGATTGCATTGCTTCATTTCTTCTTTGGCGCAAAACAATGCTTAATTTTTGCACCCCTGGAGATGTAATGCATGCAATTTCAGCAGCATAGTATAACATACTGCTATTATCTGCTATTTTTAATCTGTTTTAATACACATTATGCATACAAGTAAATCATACGGCATTTTCTAGAAAGCTTACACACATGCTTTCCTTCCATTGAAAAGGACACACATGATCCATGTGCAATTTGGAGGGCAGAGCTGTAACCACCCTCCCCAGCAGTTTCTCATCCTCAAGTTGCCCCTGTCATGAACAGGAGTCCATTTGACACATAGGTTGGGCTGTTCTCATAATTTCATCCTGTCTTTTTTCTGTTACCTACCCGTAAATGCTTTTATTGTGTTTTCTGCCATCACAAACTAATAGCCCAGAAACCAGCTGTTAAACTAAGAACTTACTTACTTAAAACAAAATATATACATTTTAGGCATTGCAGCATCAAAAGCATTTTCCTTTTTTGAACAAGATGAACATAATGGACTTCAGAGGGAAAAAAAAAAATAGAAGCATTAATAATAATATTAAGTAGCCTCTGCTTCTTAGTCTTGGCAGTTTCCAATCACAGATTACCTCTTTCCCCTCCCTTCTTTTTCTCAGAAGGGACAGGGTCCTGTAAAGGAGTGATAGGATATTGCAAGATGAGAACTAATGGATTCAAAATGAAAGTGCTGAAAATATGGGTAACATTTACAACAACAAAACATAAATAATGATGCAAAAATAGGTTGTGCTTTTCTCTCTCTCTTTTTTTTTTTTTTTTTTTGTTTTTTTTTTTGATGTGAAAATGTGCTGCAAGGATTAGATAAAGTGCACTGCTGCAAATTCAGCTGAGAAGCAATAACAAAATGAGAGATTCTACTCTGTACCAAAAAAGTAGCAGAAACTATTCCAGGATACACAAGTGGCAGTCTCCTAAACCTCCAGACTTACAGGTTAATAATTTATAACCATCTTGTTTTAGCTACTTTTGGAAAACATCACATTTAAATACAATTTTTTTCCCCTGGCATTACACACAGTGAACTGCCCAGTGCTATTCTTGGTCTCACTCTGTGTCCCAGGGCAGAGCCACACTGCAGACCTGCCAGGCAGCAAGGCTCTGTGCTAAATCTCCAAGGAAAGATTTAGTTCTTGTGGTTATTAAAGATATTACACAGCCCTTTGCAAGGCAAATATGCTCCTCATCCTGATGAAATTCGAAGAGATGTAATTTATCTACTGTCTTTCTTTGGCTGAATAAAATTTGTCCACTCCTGGTCACTGCTGAAAGAGGCTGGTTTCCTCCTAATGGTGGAATCATCCATGTCCATGATTTTACATCTCCGGTTCTTTCTCAGGATAAAAAGTTTCCCAGGTATGCCAAACTGTTTGCTAACGTGCTTTTATTTTTTCTACTTTCATGAATAAATCCTTCATTACTGAGATATTTGGGGCAGAGGAAGTTACTTTTCTTAATTAAGTCATCTAGGCTATATATAAATCTGTAGCTATCGGTAAAAACATGTCATTATACACAGAAGGAACAAACAGAAATCACAGCAAGCAATAGCTGTATTTAACAGCAAGGCACAAGGGCAATATAAACAGCAAAGCAGCTACTCCGAGGCCACCATAATGTTGCTCTATCAAATTTTAGAGGCTGGTTCACATTGAGGATGAGGAGTTTCAGTGAGAAAACAATGCCCTGAGAGGTGGGAAGACTGCAAGCAGAGGCTCCCAGTGCTTTCTTTTCCCTTCTGTGACACTCCTACCCACTTCTGCAGGCGTTTCTTTCACAGTTCTCTAACTCCTTAGCACCCCTGCTGAAGGTTCCCACGCCGAATATAGTTTATAGGGGTGAGCCACCGCTGTATCACTTTACCGCAGCTATGTGTCAGTGGCAGATGATACCATAATAATTGTCTTCATTTTAAAACCACTGAAAATCTCCTTGATCTTGTATTTTTTTTTCCAGCTTATTTCATAAATTACTGGACTTATGCAGTAACAGCAATGACAATAAAAATAACTTGTGCTTGAATTAAATGCCTCATTTTGCCATTTCCCCAGTGGCAGAGCTGTCCATACACTCTTCCCCTGCTAAGTAATGCTTCTCCCTGCAAACAAAGTTTGAGTCTGTTTAAAATTATGTTTGACTAGCGATGATAAGTGATTATTACGGTATAGCACTTATATCTGAAACAAGCAGTGGCTTATACTGTATATGCATCTATACAAGGACTGCGTGTAAAATTTCCATGAAAACAGGGATTTAATTGGCCTAAACTGTGAGCCAGAATATATAAATTAAAAAACAAGGCCAAATACTTTGCAGTTTCACTTGTAAATATCTTTAAAAACTTGCTTCGATGGGTTTGCTTCCCCGGGGAAGAGGAGAGGCGAACAGCTCTAGAGGGTAATGGCTGAATAACCTCAGTTTCACAGATAATTCATCTGTTCTTTAAAATGTGATGGAAAAAGTCAGCCACAAAAACAAATAGAAGCAAAAATTAATTATGGTAAAATAAAACCTGTAGAGATTCTCAGAACTGGGGGAAGAAGGCATCATTAAACCACTGTGTACTGCTGCCATACGGACCCAAGTTTGGCAGCCTGTGCCATGTCATATCCAAAAGCTGAAGCATGGAGATATCTCCAGGTCTCTAACTCCACTGCTCCCTGGCTCTGTAGCGGTCTGGGGTGTACGGTGCCACCTCAGAGAGAAGAGTGGCACTTTAATTGGGTTTACTATTAAAGACAAAAAACAATCCAGACTGAAGAACGAGTATCATAGATACATCTATTTTGGAAGGGTGCAGCAGCTGAACAGAAAGCAGAGTTTTTACTAGTGAGAGAATTATTTTGGCAGCTGTGGGTTTAAACTGGATCAAAGGTCTGGGAAGTTGAGTTCACAGACTTGCTTGCAGTAACAGAACAGTAGGTAGAGTTTTCTAATCACTGTCATAAGTTTTAAGAGCTGGGAGGGAAGAAGAGGCAACAGGGAGTGGATTTCTGGGATTTAGTCAATGGGTGACATTGTCCTACTACAGCACGTGCCAGAGCAAACCTGTGTTCTTGCTCACAGCTGAGGGCAAAGTCCAAAGAAAACAGCAAGGCACCTAAAGTGCAACTTATGCAGAATTTAGATGCCTAAGTGGAGAACAGCAAGCCAAAAAAAACTTCACCTAACTTGTTTAGACACCTGAGAGGCTGTAGGCACTGAAGATTTGTTTTAAATATCTATCCTGTTCTACTGCATGCACCCAGAGGCAACGTCGCCTTGGCTATGCTGAGCTGGCTGAAGGTGAAGGGAAGCCATGACCTGGGTGTCTCCCGACAGTGGATGGCTGCTTCCTCCAAAAGCTCATCTCCTGTTGCTGCAGCCTTGCTCCCAAAGTCCAAGGGGCTGGCATCCACCTCCTGTTTGATGATCCTATGGAAGTGGTACATGTGATGGGTTTTGGTGCCCATCCAGTGGGGATTCTGACTCATTCCACTGTGTCCCAGATCCAGGAACATCATCCTCATACGGACATGGTGAAGGCAGGACACCTGCCGCAGGCTGGCCTCCACTCAGAGCACAAGACATGGGTCTAGGAGAGGCCAAGAAGGTGGGAGACTGATTTTGCTGCATAATTGTAAGGCTGAAAAGGAGACACTCTTATGCCTCCCTTTATATAGTGTCTGAGCTTAGTTCTTGAGAATTATTGCATGAAAAAGAACAGGAGATGAAAGCAAGTTTTCCCCTCCAGGTCTTCTGCTCTTTATCTGTCTGTTTGGATGTTTTTATTAAGGTGGCCAAAACTATCATCCTTTTTCCTGAATTCAGCAAAGCAGTGCCGTCCAGGAGCGCATCTCATAGGCTGCCCCTAAAAGGAGTGAGACAGAGGATTCACACTTTGTGAATTATACATGGCCTCCAGCAGAAAGCAGCTACCTGTGCACTGAGCCCTGCCAAGAGGAAGCAACCTCAGGGCAAAAGCTGCAGTAGGAATTAAGGAAGTCAGAGAAGTTTTCTGCTGTATCTTAAATTTTCTCCAGTTTCTCAGAAAGGTGAAAAGATGAAGTGGGCTGCTATGGGTGGGACTACACTCACAGTGGGGTGTAGACCCTACATCAGTTCTGAATTCTGCATAACCAGGGCGTTATACAAGCCAGCATTTTTTGGATCTTGTTCTCTAAGGCTGATTCCTTAACATATACAGTTCAGAGGCAAGCGGAAAGTTTCTAGCATCTTAAAGACATGACAGAGCCTGTTACTTCTCAGACCATTATGCTTTGGAAAATGTGAAGCAAGAAAAGCAAAGAAAGTTTAAAAATTATCCAAGAAATGAAAAAAGAATTCCATACAGTTAAATATGCTTTGGCTCCACCACTCAGCTCCCACCTCATTCAGCAAGAAAGGGGATTCATGAGACCAAGAAATAAGGAAACAGAGGAGAAAATTTCTTTTTCATTTTTTCTGATGGTTCTTTAATTATTGTTATAGACCCCCAAAAATGCCTTATTTGACATGCTAGCTCCAAAAGCTGACAAATTAGGAAGTGTTTCTTCCTTACTGCATTGCATAGGGCAACCACATTGACTGACATGCTTTCTCTGTCCAGAACTTCAACTGCTGCCTGGTTTGTGCATTAGGCTTGGAGAAGCTCCAGTTTTCCCTGTTGGCTTCACAGTGGAAGGTTGGACCTTCCCTAATTTGGTGCAGCAACGTGCTGCTGCCGGTAAACCACAACAAAGATCTCTAGTAAAAAAAAAAAAAATAAAATAAAATAAAAAAGCCTCTTAGCTCTGAGTCCCTGCTAATGGCAGACTCTGCGAAATTGCCCAGAGAAGAAGAGTGTTGACAGCGTGCAACAGGAGACATGCAACACAACAGAGGAACTGATGCACTTTTAGCACCACTTGTACCTTATCTACTAGTTATTTACATACACGTATATATACATAGACACATCTGGTAAGAGTAGTTACCATAGAAATATGTAGTCAGGGTGGAAAAGACTACACCCTAAAGTGGGCTGAACATGGCTCTTCAATTTTTAGGAATTGGCTATGCGTGAAGTTATGGGAAAATATACCTCACTCTTGGCTCAACTTGTACTGTGACTGAAGCTTTTATTGACATAGTCTCAGTTCAGATACATCACTGAATTTCCACACAGGTCACTCCCTTGATCAGCTAATTGATTTTAGCTCTGTCTTGTAATTATTTCTGAGAAAGCGAGGATGTAGGGCAGTATCTAGACGTAGATATGGTGAAATAGCCAGCAACCTAGTGCCACTGTTTGCCTGGTGTTTCTGTTTCCCTAAATCACCCTGGGTGCTATCTGAGTCTCCCTGTCTCAGTAGAGATCAAGCAGAGAGGCTGGCCACTTCTCTGTTTATTCCATCTGATGATGTTTCTCACTTTCCGCAAGACAACAAAACTCCTTTGGTCATAACCTGCTGTTGGGTTAGAGCTCCCAGTCCATTGCTGTTGCCCAGGGCAGTAATGTGGCAGTAGAGAGATGATCCTAATTTACTTCGACTGATTTTCATACTCTCCCATCACTCCCTGTCCCACTAGACTTTCTCATCTCCCAGAATCCCTACTGGACACTTTACCTCCTGTGCAACCCAATTTATCTCCCAGAATTTATAGCCTTGAAGCACACAAATTAGTTTTACCTTTGAGCTGAATTTAGTATGGGATTTCCAAATTATTGTCAAGTAAGAAAAACACTTTTCTTTCTCTCTTTTTTATCTCATAAATCATCCTGTGACTTGTGATACAATGTGTGAGCCTACAGTGGAAGAAGGGACTCTTTGATTCCATAAACGATGTCTGTAGTTATCAAATATTTTCACTTCCCTTTGGTGTTTAAGCACCTGTGAAAACCACTTATTGCCTCATATATCCTTCTTAACATCTTATCCTCTAATTGTTCTCCATAGAATGAAAATAAATGACTGAGGATGCTCAATTTGTTGTAATATAAACATTTATTTGAGCAGTCTGTACATTATGATCCATTTTATTTCAGTACCAGCTATGTTTAGCTGTTAGTTTTACTCTGAAATATGTGCTTGACGTCAATGAAGTGAGTAGACATCACATGATAAACAAGCCATACAATCCCAAAACATGCTGATCACAACTACCTCCGAAGAATAACTCGATGGCCAATTCTGCAGTTCACCACTCTTATGTTAGGAAGGACCATGTGTGATTATTTTTCTGTCCTAGTTTTGCCCATAAACGAAGTGTGAGGGCTGAGAAAAGATGGCACTATGAAAGGATTACACCTTTTTCTGTGATAGGATTTCTTTTTATGAAAGGATTGTACCATTTTTTAATCTGCTCCTTCAAACCACTGTTAATGTCAGCATTTGTTATCCACTGTGGGAAGGCTTGCATCGTATTCCTTTTCTTGGGTTTCCAGAGAGCAGCCAGCTTCCCACTTTCTCTCTGGGAGGCGGTCCAGCGGGCTGTTCTCTCCCTGCCCACGGACTCCTCAAACACATTTTTCTGGGCTAGGCACTCCATATATCTCCCATTCTTCAACACTGTAACCACTTAGCTGAGTCTATACTAACCTTTTTTTTTTTTTTTTTTTTTTAAATTCGATTCAAAATTAGGAGTGTATTACATTGGTTTTTGATGTGTGGCCCAACTTAATTGATTGCCAGTTACTTTGAGCTGGTTAACATGCTTGTAAGTGAAAGTCTGAACACTACACAAGTGCTCATTCTACAGGTTAAATGCTTGCGAGTTACCTCAGTGCACAATCAAAGGTAAACCACAAAAGTCTGTATGCTGCAACACATCCTCTTGGAATTCTCAGATTAGCTCTTACAATTGCTAATGTCTTCACCAACTCCACTAATTGGCAAACAAGTAATAAATGCTAGTTGCAACAAGAGAGCAAAGTCTAGTCTAGATATATTTGAGTTAGGAGACTGAGGTCAAGATTGTTTGCAATTTTTGAATAAGCTCTGTATCCCTGGAAAAAAAAAAAAAATTAAATTTAAGAAACAAGCAAACAAATAAAGAAATGTGAAAATGTAACAGGAAGCTCAGTGCCTGTGTTAGCTGTCAGGTATCCCAGGAGTTTCAGTCTTGAAAACCTCAGTACTCTTTTAGAATGCAGCATGTTTGCATGTTTAGGATGATGTGAAAGGCCACTCCTTCTGTTGCCCGGCAAGAAAGAAAAGCACCAAGGTAAGGCTGCATGAAAAGAAAAGCAACTGAGGTCTAGACAATCCTCATACTAAAAGGGTCAAAGTTTCCGGAAACAGGCAGACATAAGCCGGAAGAGCTGCAAGGACTGGCTCTGTCATACAGCAAAGCATGGTATTAGGGCAGCAGAGGACAAATCGGGTGTCAGCCCTAACAAAAACGCCTCACTAAGATTCATTGGAAGGAGATACTTACCAAAAGGAACTCGAATACAAAAGTGATAGTGCTAAACTCTAAGGGGATCACAGTGTATCAGATAACTTACTTGGGGACCTTTGAAGGGATCCAGTATGGGGGAAAATTTGCTAAAATGTTTGTTACTTTGTTTCAATAAATATTTCTGAAGTTATAGGCATTGGTCTGTTGTTACGCATAGCGCTAAGAATTCCTCGTTCTGTAGAAGAGTTAGACAAACACGATGGGGAGGAAATTTAAAAACTGTGTCTTTCCAGATGCACTTTATTGCAGAATTGCAGTCCAGTTATAGGTATAGATATGAGTAGCAATATACATGGAAGAAACAGAGAACACAGCTATGGCTTTAAAGGAAGGAAGCTCCCCCAGTCACTCCCTCTGTTTTCCCCACACAAGCCTAGCACAGCTCCAGCCCCACCAGTACCATACATGCGTGACTCAGCAGCAGCATAAAAGCAGCCTGTCAGCCTGGCTGCTCATAAACAGACTGGCTCCAAAGGGTCTCTGCTCCCCAGCATCTCCTGTCCAACAGCTCACAGCACAGCCCTTCTTCTGGAAAGAGGGGTCCTCTGAGTCCATTAACATGGGCTGGAGGTGTAACCTGTCCAAGTGCTGGGTGCTCACCTGGCCAAGAGGAGATATGGAGATGCTATCTGAGATGTCATAACTTCCTCAAATTCAAGTGTGTAATTAAGAAACCCTCTACAATGAGTGAAAATACCTCTTTCTCAGATTCTTACCTGTCAATTGACAACAGTCCAGCACAACCAGCTATCTCTGCCATTGTGAGCCATTCAAGAAGTGGAGGCAACAGCCAAACATGTTCCCTGGAGCTCAATCAAAATTTCTTCTTCTCATCTGCTGGAAGGATTTAAGCCCATGTTTTCTGGCAGTATGCACTACAACAGGGGTATATAGGGATCAGGATGGTAAGGTGGAAGGTTGAGTGTGAGTGAGGAGGAGCAGCAGCAAGCTGGACATTGCTGAGCAGTGCTACTGCTGAGCAGGGGGCTGCAAGGTGATCACCTCTCCACAGTCTGTCTCCATTCCATCCAGTGATGGTTTAATGATCACAGTGAGAAAAATTAATATGAGTGCAGTGCTTAGTTACTCAGCTCTGTCAGGCTTAGAGTAATCATAGCTGTCTGGGGAGCTCTGAAGTCAAAATCAAGGCAATCCTAGTGTTTCACTGGGTTAGCATAAGGCTATGGGGTTTTCATACCCGCAGGTGTGGAATTAGACCCCTAACATTTTGCTAATGACTCATGGAGGGTTTGGCAGGGAGCTGGTTCTCACCCACTCACATATCCCCCAGTTCTGATCACTCTCTAACACACAGTTTGATTCTCTTTGCAGAAGATATCACTCAAATAGCATCACCCATTCAGAGTACAGATATGTTCTTGTCTCAACACATACTCCAAGAGAACATGGCTCACTTGTGGGTTTTGGTTAGCTTGTTTGTTCACTTGTCTTGGCTCAGACTTTTAAATGTTTTCTGTGATCGAAACAGCTTTTTCTTCCTTACTGCATTTCTCTAAAGTCTCTGACATTTCCACAGCTGATTACTCACATGTAGGTATGAGCCAGATAGTTTAGCAAAAATGCTTTGTGTCATCTTTGTTAAACAAACATGGTTGTGTTATGACAGTCATTAGTTCCTTGACCAAAGTTATTTTGTGTCTGTAGGGTACCTTTGTGAGTGACACGAGACATTGCTTATGTGAGTGAAATAGCGTCTTATCAGGACCGTATATTTATCAGGGACATGAAAACAGGAAAAGAGGAATCCTACAGTTTTACACATTTTACATTTTTCTTGGTTCACACAATCTGTGCTTGCTGTTCTTAGCATCTTGTACACAGATCGGATCTCATGATAGCTCAGTCCATGAGAATTGATTTCCCTGATATCGAGGCTAGGCTATTATTAGCAAAGTTTCTGAACGTCATTGCTAACAAGACAGAGCAAGTACTTGCCTGCTGCATCACAACAGAGATCCCATCTCTCATCCCTTGTTCTTTCCTTTGATAACAGTCCCAGCCTTCGAGCTTCCACGGGTTATAATCTGAATCATTTCAAGACCAAGATTTATGTTTATTTAACTATGAGTATTTTCTTCCTTAGGAAACACTCCAGATTTCAGCTCCTTCAGTCCCACTGGGAATTTCTGAGTTCATGTAGAACATCCTAAATGTTGTCTAAGGACAGGAGCCATGGTGTGCTCTGTCCTGACTGCTGCATTGCCATGGTTTTACTCATATCAAAGGGATTGGCATTGCCTTCCTCGGTACACATTAGTAAACTACATCTTTTTCTTTCCTGATTGAAAGAAAAGCACAATGACACTGCCCTGTATAATGTAACACCAATGTAGAGGAATATAGTAAAATCATTTCTGAAAATGATCTCAAGTCCTGATGCAAGCCTTTGAATGAGACATTGTATTCAGTCTGTGTTTCAATTTCAGTCTTCACTGCTCTATTTTCTCAGTGTTTCATGGCTTTTAATATCCTCACCTTGTACATCTGAAGAACAGAACTACTTTTATACCTCATTTACACCGGCACACAAAAGCAAAGGCAGACTGGGAAGTTCCACACAGCAAAATGAATGGGGTGTTTGTGATTTGAGATAATATTAAGTTGGCTGGGACATATAACAAGGGCACTTTCAGTACAGGCTCAATATCCAGAGAACAGGCTCTCTAGAGACACTGGACACTACCTGGGCATTAGGTTATGCTGTAACATTTTTACTGCTGTCACTAAGGCAGCACAGTGGTAGAAGAGCAACTGTTATTGTGACACTTCCATTTACTGTATAGACAACGGCACTTTTAAAATATTTTACTTGTCATATTCTTTTTGTGTGACCTATGTGACTCTCATTATCAAGTCAGTGGGAATTAAAACGAATTAAAAACCTACATGTGTCTGAACTTTGGGAATGTCCAAGCAAGACACCCTGAAACTAGCAAGAATATCAAATGGTGAACTGACATGGCACAGCTCACGGGTCAGCTAATCAATCAGTCCAATAGTCAAAGCATTTTATCCAGGTGCTATACAACAGTTGACACTCTCAACAACACTCCTAACTCCTTCGCCAGCTAACACCAGCACCTGGACCTCCAATCAGTTAGCCTGGAACATCCTGAAGACCTGTGCCATGAGCTTACCCCAATAAGAGTACATAGCGAGAGTTAACTCACGTGCCAAGACTTTCCAAGCACTGGAGGACAAAGCAGGTCTCTGCAGGGATAGTTAAAGCAGTTCTCCTGTCACAGGCATAACAACTGGATTTATAAGACTCTTACCAGTGTTGGTATGCCCTGTATCCCTCCAAGCACTAATATTATGAAGATATTCAAAAGTCTCCACAGTTCTGAAACAACTGAGATTTCTAATCTTTGTGTCTCTGAAGGGAGTAACACTTACTTCTATTCCTTAAGAATTTTGAAATTTATTCATCTGCTTTATATTTCATTTACATCATTCATTCACTTCACCTACTAGGTCTATCAATCTAACTCCATCTAAAAAGTCATAACTATATTAACTAATCAAGATTATAAATCATCCAGAAAGAAGGCTATGGGCCTTCTGTGGGACTCAGACATGACACCATCACATGCATAGTTTGAATACCCTGGAATCCCTCAGAGAACATCATTACATTTAGTCAGCTGAATCACCCTCCAGATGACCATGGCCAGGAAAGGAAAATATACGGAGCCACTCCAAATCAAACTGATGGTCTTTTGGCAGGATGAGACCATCCCAAAGGCTTCATCATGCCACCTCCCAAATCTCTTAGGTTTCTGGATGATTCATGCTGGACCATGAGACACACAACGAAGAGCCGATCATGTGATGGGAAAACTTTTGTATATGCTATCATGGGCATGCCCTTACACATGAACACTCATGAGTTGTGGGAGTGACCGTGCCTTTGGCTGTGCTGGAAGATGATGTCTTTTCTTCAAGGACCCTGGGAGCTTTACCCTGTTTATAATTGCAATGTCGTGTTTCTTCTCTTTGCATCTCCTACCCTTCTTCTCTTTGTATCTCCTACCCAAGAAGGTGGTCAGCAGTTTAGGGAAACCATCTCTTCTGCAGTAGTCACAAACGAGTAGGGAGACCCAGTAAGTATATGAGTGATGTGCAGAAGAGCAGGAGTGAGTGCCAGGAGTGATAAATAGGTCAACCCTCACCAGCTCCACAAGTCCTCCTGGGCTCAGCTAGTAACTTCTGACAGCACAGTTTGAGGCTCTGTGGTTAGGGAGACAGTTTACTAGCAGAAATATCATTGTAAGCCTAAATCTTTTTGTTTACCTTTCCCTGCTCATAAAAAAAAAAAAAAAAAAAAAAAAATTGCTTCCAAAAATGGCTTTTAGATGTCAATCAAATGTAGTTTAATACTGAGCCAAAGCTCCAACTGCTTTTTTTCTGGCAAGAAACTGAGATCTCTTCCTTTCTAAAAGGTGCGATTCAGAGTTATAGATACTGATTGTTTAATTATGGAACTGAAGGCTGATGTGGCAACATGGTACCAGGAATGGCAGTTGATGTCCACATCCCTCTTTTCCCCTGCCATGCTGTTAATTTCTGTATGCACTGTGAATATGCTCCATAAAAGAAAAGCAGGCACCGTTATAACACAAACATTTTCCGTCTGTGACTGTTCATCACTCTTCTCCTCTTCGTACTGCAGCCTGAGAAGAATTTATGCCTTGTATTTACATAGTGATATGCTTTATCATTACCAGTTAGGAAAATATAAAGTGATTGTGCTGATTCATACTGTGCATTTTAGTAGTGAAATGGCAATAGAAGTTGCTAGATTGTCAAGCTGTCTTAAAGACAAACTTGTTACTTTTGGCTGATCACTCAGCCACTAGAACAAGTATCAGCTTGAAAGTTGTCATGCCAACACAGAATAGGATCTTGGCATCCACAGGTGGTATTTACGTTCGATAAAAAACTTCAGCTACAGTTCCTCCCTTCTAGAGGAAATATGTCTCATTAACATTGAGTTTGACTTTCTCCAGCAAATGAATCAATACTCATTCTTTAAGGATGAAATTCACATTGCCCTAGAGAGACCAAATAAACAGGTTTCCCATGAATGACCATATGAAGAAGACAAGGGGGCTGTAATTTTCCTGCCTGCTCCTATCAACAATCTGGCTTTACTCTTCTTTAATTTCTGTATGTTACTGGTGATCATTGCACAGAAGAAAGCTTAGGGAGCTTTTTGAGTGAATTTTCATGACTTGCTAGTCTTGCACACTCCAGAAAGTTAGTACTATGAAAGGCACATGAAGGAACGGCTTCTTTTCTACACCATTGTGAATTAAAAGCTTGATGTTGGAGAGACATGTGACTTGATGACACTTGTACTTAATATGAGCTGTGAGGATGTAGCCGGCCACACATAGTGTGGACAGCAAAGGACAGGGATGTTGTGCTTTGACAGGGCAGCTCCCTCAGAACCTCGCTCAAAGCGCATTGAGAAGCCACATGGGAAGTTCTTATTTCCCTTGAACACTCTCTCCCAAGAGATGCATGCTGCTCTGAAGTAGTGCTAGTCAGAAATTTGGGGACAAAACAAAGTGTTGCCAAAAATGATGATTTTCTGAATCCAGATTGTTTTGCCCAGATGATCTCAAAATTTCAGAAGATGAAAGGCAGTCTCGAAGTCACCTGGGAGCCAACATGTCCAAAAAAACAAAGCTCAGTCAGACAAGTAGTGCCAGCACTGAGATCCCACAGCTGTGATATCTACAGCTCTTGAAACAGCAACTCGTACCAGGCACTCCAAAGACTCATGGAGCTGTAAAACTCCTTGAAAGCCCACTTCTAGTTTATTCCCAGGGAACTACCATAAAAGCAGGATTTAAATACTACAAGTCCTGATATAGGTTCTTGGGGACTACTGCTCCAGGATAATTATGTTTTGCTGAAGCCAGAAATCCTGCTTTTTCCTGGGCTTACATGGTAATACATTGGTGGGGAACAGAACCTAAAAGCATCAGAACTCTACAAAGACTGTATTTTCATGCAAGATGATCTACATCTACTAAGCATTTGGATCATGAATACTATACAAAACATATCCCTGACAGACCCATATAACTAAATTTACTCATTTTATGGGGCTTGCCTTACGATTCCAGGTTGGAAATCTGTGGCCCCAAAGGATCAACCAGGGCTCCTGGGCTTGTTGTTGAGACACGAGTCTGCTGAGTTCTCTTTTTCCTCAGTCCACTGCCACATGCAAATCTCTGAGCCTGCAAAGCTCCTTCTGGTGCAGGTCAGGGATCGCACCACGCAGGCAGCATACATAACATACACACAGCCCAGGGAACTAAGTCAGTGCATAATGAGTTCAATTCACACATACATAAGAGACACAATCAGCAGCCTTTTGAAAACAACAGGCTAATTACACTGAAGAAACAGAGGATATTATAGAACAGGAAAGGAACTAAGGAAAAAAAGACTGTACATAAAAAATGAAACCACACTTCCACATAATATTTAACCATCAGAACCTCTTTCTAAAATAAATCTTTCCAGCTCTTGCAGGGACTAAGATCACTCTGGGTGTCTTTCCAAGTTTTTGGGGAATTTCCAGTGCCTACCCTTTATTCTTTTAAATTAAGTTCAACTCAGGACTTGAGAGCATGTGGGCTAAAACCTGGAAGATGCTGGGCACTTGCATCTCTTACTGAATAGTCTTTTATCAGCCTATTTAGGTTATCCCAGTTTAACCCTATAGTCCCTTCCAGCAATTCAATGACTCAGATTAACTAGACACTTGGCCAGTGTCGGGCTCCAAGCTGAAGGTTGGAGAGAGGCTAGTCCCCAGACAAATGATGCATGGAATTTGTATCTGTGTGTTGCCATGCCAACGCTGAGCACAGATTGCTCAAGATTCAGCAGGACTTGGCAGGGACCTTTATGCTTCCCAGAGACCCACTGACAGGTAATATTACTGAGTTTCTGTTTTATTATGTGAAGTCCCATTGAAATGCTCAGTACAAGCATCTAATTCATTTCAGTGCAACTTTGCATAGCAAAAAAGAGAAAGTGGGAGGGAGCAACAGGGCAGAGAGGGACCCTCCTGTTCCCAGCACAGTGTGGGATTTGCTTGCTGTGTGGGACAGTTTCATCTTTCCCGTACAGACTGCTCTAAATAGGCTTAGACAGCCAAAGATATCTCCAAATATTTCATAATTGATTGGTGCTGATGGCATATTCCCAGAGTGAGCGCTGCCTGAGAGTTTGGGATACTAACCTATGATACAGAGAGTGAGTAAAAAAATAAAAGAAAGTGACAGAAGTCCAACAGTGGTCTAGATGTGGGAGTGCTCAGCTGCTCATCTGCACAGGCACAAAACTAGTTCATGGGACTGAGCAGCACCAGCCCCACTGCTTGACTCCCAGAGGGAAGCAGAAAGGCTCTGGAGATGCTGGTGGTCTTTGGTTCAGCTCAAGTAGTCGGATTCACTTCTCCCACAGGAAATACTTAAAGGGTCCTGCTTCCGTGACCTTGGTAGAGCTGGCTGAACTAACTGTTATGAATAAATTATGTAAATAGCTTAGCACCCTGCCTTCTGCTCACAAATCACTCAGGAGCCCCTCTTCTTCTACATCAGCCTATCTGTTCTTGAGGAATTTATGCCAGAGAGTTTCTGTGTCAAATTTCTGCCTTAAGGCTGTTTCCAAACCACTCAGCTTCCCTCCACCCCTTCCCCCATTACTGTTTGTTATTCTGAAGGTGTAAGGTACTCCCAAGTCACATGAGACACTGTTTCCTCCTCTCTAACTTTGCTGGCTGGGAAATAATAAATGGCTAAATGGCAGAGGCACATTCCCATGTGATGCTCAGAGATAAATCATTGTGTTAAACCCCATGCTTTGTTCAGGGAGCCCTGGTATTTTAGATGGGGCTTGGGATTCCAGTGCATGGCAAAGCGCCCAACAGTTAAGGGCTCCAACACTTGGTGTTGCAACACCTAGGTCCTTTTGTTGACTTAATGCCTGTATCTTTGCCCAGAGCAAAATACACTGGATGAGATAAAAACAATCCAAATAAACAGTGAAGCACTGGCATCATCCACTGGCATAAGGAGCAAAACAAGACAACTCTGTTTAGTGAGCTGAGTGATAGCCATAGAAAAGATCAAGGTCTGTCTTTTCAGGCCAAAATGAGAGCTCTTACTGTTGCACATCACTTTAGCCTCATCTAACTGAAGGCTGCTATGGAAAGAAGGAAACTAGTGTGTTTGTCTCCACCTGCCTCCAGGATTCTGCCCTACTTGCATTGGACCTCTGCAATCTCAAGACCCACCACCAGCCATGATCAGTGTAATATGAGGTGGTGGAATGAGAGCAGAGTGAGACTAAAGAGTAGCAGACAGAGCTGACCCACTGTAGGGTGCAGGGAGATGCACTGACCAGCTTGGGCACCCTTAGTCAGGCAGCCAGTATTCACTACCTACCCACCTATGACCATGCAGGTTCTGCAAAGTTGCCCACAGTTTCTGCAGTGCAGTGAAAAATAGAAATGAGACCTGAACTTCATCCATCTCCCCCAAATCTTCAGTCCTACCAGGATTTTACGGGATCAGATGTCCCCTGCCAATGTTGACACCAGTTTTGTGTTCTCTTCTGTCTGAGAATAACCTAGGGCTCTGAGGCCCAGGACAGGGAGGCCCATGGGCATTCAGTGCCCACAGACATCCTTAGCCAGCAACAGCTTTTTAAATGCAAGAAAATGGTAATCTTCCAAAGCAAGTGAATGTACGTTGACTAACCATATGCTTGACTTACACATTGATTTACACATCAACAAGTTTACTATCATACACTGCATCTTCATACTTAGTATTCACAACAAGTACATAGATTGTTTATGGTAAATATGTACCAATATGAACTCAGAATTTTAAAAAAGCAACCCATTACTACAGAAACAAAGAAATTGGACTAATCCATCAATCTGTCCAAGGAAAGACCAGTGCTACCTTTGGCATTCCTAGCAGGTACTTCACCAATCTGCTCTTAAAGACCCCCATCAGAAGGATGTGACTTTTTCTATAGCAGATCTATTCCAGAGAAAGGACTTTCCTAAAAGCTGACTTAAATCTTCTCTATACTTATAACTTGGTTGCATCATCCACAATGAAGAGAGACAGAAAGGTTTATTATCACCTCATTGAGGCAATATTTTACTTATTCAAAGCTTGGCAGGCATGATTCCTACCAACCTTCTCCACATAGATTAAGCAGACAATCTTCTTGACACCTGTTCCCACGGAGCATGCTTTCAAGACCTCTGTCCAGGCTCATTTCAGTTCCCTGGACTTTCTGCAGTCTTTCTTGTTATGTGATACCCAAAACTGGAATCTTCTCCCCACTGGAGGTTTTACCAATGGAAGGATTACCTCATATGTCTTTTGTAAAAGTCTGCTGTTTATATATCCCAGAATAATATTTGTTTCTTTCACAACAAAATGCCATTACTGACTCATGCTGAGCTCATGATCCACTACAATTCCCAGATCTTTGCTACCTCTCCTCTCACTTCCCATCAAGAATTCAGCAAGACATTCAGCTTTACCGACCTGCCTGTTTGTATTCAGTGTTATTCTATCCCTTTCAGAGCATTTCTCCCATTTCTCAGGCCTGTCCTCCAAGATGCTGGCAGTTTGTCAGTGCTTAGAGTCACATTTAACATACATACTCTCTAGTCTATCACTTCAGTTACTGCAATGCTAACAGTGGATCCACACCCAGGACAGTCTCTTAGAACCTTACCTGATAAACGCTTCCAGTGTAATATTGAATTTCTGACAGCTCATTCTTGACTGTCATTTTCCAAGCAGTACTGTGGGCATTTTGCAGCAATCTCATCAAGAATCGGCGATTCCTTAGCCGTGGCACTTGCACAGCAGTGTGCTCGTGAAACCTTCAAATCAAGGCTGACGAGAAAAGAAACACAGAGGTTTTCAGTATTGTTTGTTGAACCCAGCAAAGTTAGAGACCCACGATTCAGACCACAAGTCCCTGGATGCTTATGAAAATGCCATTTGAGGCAGTGTCAGAAACTTACTGCATTCTTGCCTATCTACATGATTTGTTACCTCATCATAGGAAAAACAAACAAACAAACAGGCTGGTTTGATATGATCTGGTCTTGACAAGTCACATTGAGAATTACCAATCACTTTGCTCTCTCACAGATCATTCGATCCCTTGTCCAAAGATCTTTCTGAAAAACAAAAGTCGGGCCAGCTGGGACTCTGTGTCCTCCTTTTTCTCTTTTTTTTTTTAATAGGCACTCTGTCAGCCTTTTTCTAGCTCAGCATCATCCAAATTCTCCAAGATAATTACCATGGCCTTCAAGATTGTTCAGCTAGTTCCCTAAGTAACCAAGGGTGAATTACAGGCCTGACTGATCTGAGAAAATCTAATTTATCTTAGCAGTTTCTAAACATTTCTTTCCCTATTCTTGCCTGAGTTCTTACCCTTTTGTGGTTGATGTTAACTGTGTCAACCATCTGATTACAGTCGGCTTTTTAATGAAGACTGAAGCAATAAAAGACATTAAACACTTCAGCCTTCTTGGCATGTTTTGTTATTAGCTTTCCTGTCCCATTTATTAGCCATCCAAAGCTTTCTCTGGTCCTCATCCACCAAGAAAGGTGTACAGTGTTTTCATGTTACCCTTTATAGCTCTTTACATTATTCTGTGTGTTGGCCTTTCTTATGTTGTACTTGTGCTATTCTTTTATGCTCATCCTTAGTTTTTTGACCCAGATTTCACTTTCTGTGCATTTCTTTTTAAGTTTTATATTTGCAATAGAATTACCAACTTATCCACAATGATATGTTGCTAGGCACAGTACCTTTTCCTTCTGCTGGGTGAATTTGGAGCGTAGGTTTAATTTTTTTAAACAAATACCAATTCTTCAGAACTATAGATATTTTTCTCTTGGTTGTCTTTGTTCAATTCTATCAATTTTATGAGTGTGTTCAGATTTTCCTAGCTCTTTTTCTCTGATTAGTTCACAAAGATTATGAATTCTGCCCTAAAAATACTACTGTCTAAAAGAAAGGAAAAAAGATAGAAATTTGGGTCAGCCTTGAATATGCAGTCATCTATGACTTTGTAGGAATCCACCTCAAATGAGCACAGTCATACTTTTAGTCTTGAATATGTAAGATTCATCCACAAAAAATGGCCCAAGAAAGGTGATTAAGGGAACTTCAGTAATGATGTAAGTGAAACGGTTAATGATCTTATTAGGTCTAAATGCTGGACCAAGGTTGGATATGCTTGGTGGATTTGTTAATTATAATGATTTGGCTGACACTTATACATAGGAACCTAATGAAGATCTATTGCTTTCTGGTTCTCCCTTTTTTATTTAGTGAGGTTAAGAAAGCATTACTTCAAATGAGTTTGAATAAAAGTGCAATGGCAAGCAACCTTGACCACAAATTATTTAAAATAATTGCTTCATCCACAGTAAAATTAGTAGCTGATTTATGTCACTTGTCTTTCTTCATTGCAAAACATTGTAGTGTCACTGTAAACCATGAAAAATAAAAATGAGACATTTTCTGGAGAGGTGGCCTAAAAGCAAATGCTCTCTGTTCCTCAGCTGTCAAATACCTGGGGGCAGGCTCTGGTTTCTACTTTACCAGAAGAGTTTTGCATTATAGAAATAAGACTTTAAAGCAATCTGTCTCTCCACTTTTTGTAAGGACATAGAGGCAACTCCTCATCTGTTTGGAGCAGTTATTCAAGATGTTTGCAGTCAGTACCTTATCACGTTCCTATGGACACCCATGGTGTCATCACTGTATCTGAAACAGGCTCTTCCAGCAGGCAAGTGAAATCTTGGGTAGGTTGGACCTTGTCTGAGGGTGAAGAGGGATACCAACAATCTGACTTGCCTAATGCATTTCTTCCCAGGGTCTCAATCAGGCCGTTCTTAGTGGACAGAATTGGATCTGTGTTGCTTTGTGAAAACCAGCCCTATTCCTGGGCATTCAGAACTGGATAAGCTGGTGGTGAAAGGATAAGCACTTCTATTCAGAACTGGGGTCCACAGCCTGATTGTATGGCTGTAACAGTCAGCAGCCAAAGCTACACCATCTTCACTCTTGCAGTCATGAACATTAATAAAGCAGATGACAAAAGGGGAAAAAGAGTGATTCATCTGAGTCCATGCACACCATCAGCTGCTCCAGGGAAAAGAGACCAGTACCTGAGTTTCATTCCCAGGTCACACTGGTTTCCCTACCAAGTCCCATTGCTTGTTGCAGCACTCATACTGATATCAGAGCTTTTCCTGTTACGTATCCAAATTACCTGGATTTCTGTGCCAGGGGTTGATGACTGTTCAGCCTAACTTGCAATAACAGCCATCATTGCGTAAAGCTTCCAAAACGTTGAAAAACAGCATGCTGCACTTTTTCCCCTTTTGACAAAGAAGCCTGAGATATAATAGCTATGGAATATCAGACACAGATTTATTTTTGTCTCTTCAACTGGCTGTGGGTTGCTTGCATGCATATATATTCATATTTGTGTGGGTCTGGGTTTGTGTTTGTGTGCATATGCCCATATGCTGTTAGGTTTTCTTATCTTTGAAGAAAATGACCATGAAAACTCGTTCAGTTGGTCTATGCAAGTTGAATAGCTAACAGGGAGGAAAGACTCCTTATCTAACAAAACCTCTCACACTTTATTAACACTGAAAGGAAAGTAAGAGTCCCTTACATCACCTTACTAGTTAATAGCCAGCAGTGTATGTGTTACTCAGTATTAAAGGGATATTAGAATTCTCTAATGTTGAATTTTTGCTTTGTATTAAAATAAGCATCTATTTTAGTTGAGCATTGCAATAGGGAAATGAGGGCTATTCCTGCAAATGGCAATTAGTTTTCTCTCCAGATTTTGTGGCTGTGATGAGACCATGGTCCTGCAGTTCAGCCCTTAACTACAGAAGCCTACGGGTATCCACATCAGTACAACATCTGCCATACCGACAGAGGCAGCATGAGCCAGCTCAGAAATTGATCTGATTCTGCCCAGGAAATCAAATCCATTCGTATCTCATTGTGCAACTGAATAATGTATTACTCACTGCGTACTGAAATATTGCACACGAACATCTTGAACCTCCATGATGCAACACAGAGAATGAGTGATGCTGAGATGCTGCTCAGTTCCCACCAAGGTGAACAGGAGCAGAGGATCAGAACATCCTAGGAAGACATCCAACACCTTCAAGATTTTATCTGAAGCTTGATGTGCACTTGTTGACAGAGCATATCGTGGGCAGATGGAAGCTTGTTCAGCTGGTGTTTGGAGCCAAGAAAGCTGTACGGCCATGATAGTAGAGGCAGTGTTGGTAAGCCCTACAAGCTTGGCACCCTGATGCCACCATCACCGGTTTTTCTTCAGGTCAAGGGATAAGCACAAGGAAGCTTCAGTCTGCACAGTGCAGCAGCCAGGGGAAGCTCACATCTGCAGATCTTCTTTGTCTTTCATGCACTAAAATCTAGGAAGAAATGCCAGTCATCACACTCTTTGGGATTAGGAGCTGGGAAAATCCTGCTGCTGCAGACACAATCTTTTTTGCTGTGCACAAAAACATGAGTTGTAGGAGGAAAAACTACCAAAAGCTGTATGTATCTGAGGTCACCAGCTTGGAGGCTCTGAGAGTTGCTTCTGGCCCATTTTGGCTCTAAAGGTTGCTCAGCAAACCTCTGTCACTAAGTGCTGTGCAGTGGCTGCTGTAGCCACAATTTAAAGTCTGCTCACTGGGATTTAACTGATCACTGGTAACACTTCCTCGTACTTCTTTAAAATCTCATGTTGAGTTGGAAAATGTTACTTTCCTGACAGGCTCTGAATGCAAACGGATATGTTTGTCTTACAACAAAGAGAAAACTCATGAAACCGTTTTTCCTGCCTGGAGTCAGCAAGAAACAACACTTTTTAACACCTTTCTAAGGGTAACAGGAAAACTGAAACAGGCTGCCTAGAGACACTGTGGGGTCTACTTCTCTGGAGACATTCAAAATCCACCCTGGATACATTCCTATGTGACCTAAATAATCTAGGTGTTCCTGCTCCATCAGGGGGAGGACTAGATGATCTTTTGAGGACCATTCCAATCCCTGACATTCTGTGATTTTGTGATTTTAGGCTCCCATAGAGGAGGAGAGGGAAGTGAAGCATGTGTTCTGACAGTTGCCTGTACCTAGAGATGTTATGGGAACTCCACCACCTCAGGCCTCTCCAAGATTTCCACCATTATTTTCAGGGCCCCAGCTCTTCCCAAGACACACTATTCTGGTCTGTTGTGGGACTTTCTGACCTCAGCTGGTTTCCACAAAGTATCAACAGTACTTCCACAGCAGAGCAGCACCAGCTTCTCAAAGAACACATCTGGTCCCATGTCTGTGGCAGTGGTGTATGCTTCCAGAGGAGCTGTTTTCATCATTTCAAAGTTTTTCATCCATGTATCATAATAGACATGTCTCCCTTGCAAGGCAGATGTTTTTCCCACTCTGTGTTGCAATCCTCCTTAACAAGACAACAGACCTTCTGGGGCACAGCACGTGTCTTTCCTTTCTCAGACACATGGGTTCCCTTCTGATAAAGGGGTGGTGCATTGCAAGATCTCACTGCAACGTGCATGCCACCAGGTTGAAACCAGAGAGTACAGCTGCACCCTGAGCCTGGGAGGTCAGCCATCCCCACGCTATTTCTATGAGCCTAGAAGCAATGTCAACTGCAGATGTCTGTCACATTCAGTTCTGCATAGTAAAGAGACAGAGAGGCAGAGAAAATTGCACAATGCCAAGGTTGTCCCTAAAGCATATGCAAACCCTGTATGAAGCAGTAAATAAAGCAATATGCTATACCCCAGTGTATGGCATCTAATGTTGCCATGAAAGTCCATGGGATGTGTATTGTAGTCTCTCTTCTTTTAATTTGATCATGATGAAAATGCAGTGTCCTCACATATGTGTGCTGACAGACCAGCACAAATGGCAGTGACACATTTTTTGATAAAACAGCGTAACATAAATGTACTTGAATGACAAAGTTTTGACATCGCACTGCCTTGAACCTTTGGGATTCTGGGTGCTTCTCTCCAGATTTTTTCAAGCCCAGAGGGGAGAGCTTCCCTGTGTTTTCCATATTGGCTCAGTCCTGGAGGCAGAAGTAGCCTAGCATGGCCCATGCTGTGTGCCAAGACTATCCCAGTGATGCCACTAGGGATGATCAGCAGCCACCTACAAGGACAGCATTACCAGAGCATGGCATACACCAGCCATGCGTCCTGCAGCTCAGGCAGCAGGAGCAAGAGCTAGAGGAGGCACGTCTGGAACCAGGAGGGGTGTCTGCATGACACAGCGCTGTGCAGGCAGCCAGGAAAGGTCCCACTCTCCTAAACTTAAACAAATCCCAGCAGTGGATGGCTTCAGAGAGCAATCACTTATTCTTCTGAAAGTACCCTACCAACTTGTTTTAATTGTAAAGAAATAATCAGAGAGAACGAGTTTGAGAGAGTTAGTCTATTAATCATTTATTGTGTTATTTTTATATGGCATTGTGCTGCTGCTATGATATGTGAAATA
Source organism: Lagopus leucura (assembly GCF_019238085.1). NCBI lineage: Eukaryota > Metazoa > Chordata > Aves > Galliformes > Phasianidae > Lagopus > Lagopus leucura. The sequence goes on from NW_024962263.1 coordinate 76,953,695, forward strand.
TTGCAGCTTGATGTGTGGTCCCCAGGCCCAAGGAGTCCTATAAATTAGATGGATTTTTCTAAAGTTCTCTCAGTGAGAAAAGTTCCAGAAAAGTGAGAATAGCTTAGATGCAAAATAACACCAGTTGACTGTGTATTATCCTAACTGCACAATATTCTCATGGGAATTGTATCCACAGGAATCCCTTTTAATGGAGTTTTGAACAGGAGAACTTATCTGCATGGCTATTGCGAGGTACAGCATCAAAATAAAAGTTTCTCAGGCCATTGGAAAGAGATTTTAAGCCTGAGCAAAAATTAACTTTGTCTTTCCCAGAGTGAAGTCTGAAAAAGGCAAGCAAAGTTCCTGGTCTCAACCTTCTGTATTAATGAGTTGGAATGGAAGTCAGAGTGTTTTTCCCTATAAAGCACATGAGGGGCTAATCCTTCATTCATCCAGGTGGGTCAGAAGGAGAGCTCCAACCTTCTGTGCGCTCTGGATATGTCATCTGAGGGACCCCAAGCCCTGCCACTGCTTTTACAGAGCTTATGCATGTCTGATCTGCTGTATAGGTATCCACCTCCAGCCAAAGTCATGAAAGATCAGGTTTCCTCCTATCCAATCTGGGGGCTAATTTTGGCCCAACAAACCCATTCTCTGTGCAGAATGATTATGTCACTATCCCGACAGCAGCAAATGCAGCTGTACGCCTGAAACAGCTGCTGGAGTGGGGGGAAAAACAGGTTTGTCGTTTGCTGAGAAACAGAGATCTCCCCACGACTTTTTCTCTTTAGTTTTTATCCAGAACAACATCAGGTCCCAGAGTATTAACAAATCAAAGCTGACTGCACTCAGCAGCTCTCAGGAAGACGCCAACTTACAGGAAACACCCTTGGAAAGGATGTCAGTATTACCAAGCCTCCTATGAACTGGTAATACTGGAACTTGCAAGAAGATTAAGAAAAGTCAGTTTCTATATTTAAAACTAAACCTGCTTTGGACCAAAGTCTGTGAAAAAAAAAAAAATGCATGGAACTCTATATAAAGTTTGTAGGGTTTGCTATCCTATAAATCAGTAATACATTTTTCTTTAAAAAAAATTAAAATGAAATCTGGGCTTGCAGTCTTCACGCCAAGTTTCCACTCTTACAGTCTGAAGAATCAAGGTTTGAAAGAGCATAATGATGTATAATTTATGCAGTAAATTATCAATATTAATAATACTCTGAGAAATGGTTGCTACAAATAATATCAGGGGAATGGGATGATTCCAATGGCTCTTTCTTTGGTAAATCTCAGTTGATTTACAGTGAAAGTTTTGCCTGAAAATTGGCCAAGAGGAGACTGCAAGATTTTGATGGCTGCTTTTAGTTGTATGGAAAGAAAAGGAATACAGTCCAATTTTCATCGAAGTCAATGGAAAACTCCTATCTGAGGAGCAGGCTTACTGCAGCCAAGGAGTAAACCCTAAAATCCACCAGCGCAATCATTCATTCGGCATTTTCAGCCAGCCTGTGTAGATGTCACTAGGGATAAAACTTGGTTATTATCCTCTACAGAGGTGTGTCAAGTTCTCATTACTCAAAGTTTCAATATGACAACAGTGAGTGCTTTGGCTGAGGTCACAAAAGATTTCAATCACTTGAATCCATCTGGTGATGTTGGCTAAGGTCTGAATTGGAGCATCTTTGAAGCACACTCACAAGGAAGACTGTGCAGTGCATCCTAATTTCTTCTCAGAATATATATAATTAAAAAAAAAACTAAAAAGTAAAAACGAAAACAAAAAAAAATTAATCTAGATTTACATGAAGGCATGATCCTGACTAGAAGGTTGCTATGCTGTTAAGCAACACTGATACAATGTCTTGTGTACTGTCACACTCGAGTTCCCCTGCATGGCCCTGGGGCTGCAGGATGCTTGCCAGCTCCATCTAGATGCTGCCCTGTCAGTGCAGCATGGCTCTCCCACTAATATTTCCTGCCTCTCTGCAGGGCTTAATGCATGACACACGAGGCAGATGCTCAGACTGCCTGCGTTCTGGCACTAAGCAGGGCTTGACATACATTTTAACTTAAACCATGACTCCCGGGGCAGGCAGAACATATGGCTTCCCAAGACGGGTTACATCTATCAAGTCAGAGCAAGGATAGAGCAAGCTCAGGTCTTGATTCATTAACTGTACTGTGGGGCCAAGATCATGTAGGTGTGAGCATTAAAGCTGTCTGAACTTCTGCTTGTGTGTATGCACTGCCATACTACAGCATAGAAGGGATTGCTGGCAAGCTGGATACCTGCTCAGGTTTGCTTAAGTGTCTTGAGGTGGCTTTATTCAGTGCTGGCCAATGACAAGAGTTAATTGCTATCTAGAGTCAGATCTATCAAAGCCTTACTCATTGAAGCCTTCTTTCCCCTGTCACCCACATGCTCACCACACCTGAAGCTCAGCAAAAAATGAAATCTTCTCCTCTCACACAGAGGGCAGGAGATATATTCTTTCTTCATTGCTTCCCTTTGGTAGCCAGAGGCTATATCTACGGTAGGAAATTAAACAATGCCAGGGTGCATTCCTGGGTGCTGCAGCTCTGTCGCCACTGTTGTTGCTTTGCTGGAATGGGTCCTGGCATGCATAAGGTTGGGACAAGCAGCATTTTCCCAAGCCGTTCCCAGGCACAGTTTGCAGAGACCAGAGATCAGGAGCCACTTTCAGTCAGCATACAGCCTTTTTGTTTTGGAGACTCGGAGCTCAATGGCATGGACAAAAGTCCCTTGTGCCAGCTGGCATTGGAGAACAGTACCAGACTTGTTTAGTTTACCGTTGTAGATGCTGCCAGAACAACCACGTGAAGTAGAGAAGTTATCTTTATTGTGCAAAGGGAAATGTAGTTAGAAGATGGAGGATTACACTCAGATTGTCAGCTTTAGTGTTTACCTTTGGGACGGTGACTACAGTGGCATCTCCAGTCAGAGGGAAGTGATGCTAAAGCCTCTGCCCCTTCCTCTGCCTGATTCAGCTTTCCTGTGCCGCTGAGGGAGACAAACCCTCTCAGGGCTCTTTGAATGCGGATCCAGCTGTCCTGGGCAAAATGAAACAGCAAGGCTGCAATAAATCCAGGGGAACCTGAACTCAGGACTTTTTTAAGACCCTCTTTCTTCACCTCTATTGCTTGCTGTACAGTGCCAACCACCCAAGACCTCAAATTCTCAGAGCAGCCCCACATCTGCAGGTTTTATTGACTTCAGCTGTCTTTGTGAAAATCAGGCTCCAGTGCCCTACATGGAATTCCCAGAAAATAATGAAGAAAATATTAGCAGTTACTTCCAAAAATTTGGTGAGAGGTTTAAGCTCAACCTCCCACAGGAACTTTACGATAGAAACAGAGATAAAAGCTACTTCCCCCACATCACAGCCAATTACCTTAACCATGTAACTATCCCACTTCTTCCGGTTTCATACATGACATGGGTCTGCTTCATTCTCCATTTATCACAGATACACTGGAAAAATCAGGAGTCTTGAGGAAAAAATGGAATAAGATAAAATAAATAGAGAGCCATATCCTGTGTGTATTGAATGTTGGACAGTGAAGGGTCTGTAGGCAATATGTCAGCTTTGTCTGGTCTAAAGGAAAATCTGTGCTTATGTGGTATTTAATTAACGTGGACTAATTCAGCTCAAGCCAATACATTGTGCATCCACATGAAGAAATTGAGTGAATTCAAGTCCAGCTCTTTTAGTTCATGTTAATGACAGCATGACCACTACCCTAATGTAGGCAAGGCTCCTGTTCCCTACAAAGCAATGAATGACTCCCTGCACCTTGTGAGGGTGCACAAGCCACCCTCAATTTAATGCAAATAAAATCTGTGGTGTTAGAGTACAGTATTAGTATTGCTTCAGCAGAGCATGGTTGTCATTTCTCGAGCAGCACTCATACTGATACACAAGTTGATGGAAATGGAGGTATTAGTGTTACAGACAATGAAAACAGAAAAAAAAAAAAAAAAAAAAAAAAAAAAAAAAAAAAAAAAAAAAAAAAGCAGTAGGAAAGCAAAGCAAATAGGGATTATTGACTTAATTTTGACCGGTGTCACTGAAAGGCACTGTTAAAAGCACACCACTGCTCAAGATAAGGGCACCTCCTCTGCAATGCTGTGCCCAAAATAAAACCTGTGCTGGGCAGCTCAGCAGCTTAAATTTACTATAATTAAATGTATCACAAATAGCCTAGGGGCCAGTTATGCCGATAGGACAATTCCCACTGTGCTCCCACCTTTTTCAGGAAAGCCCATGAACATAATGTGTGCCCCAGCTGCTGTGTCCAGACAGGTGATGAGATCATAGAATCAAATATTCCAACACGGAAGTAACCCACAAGGATCATCGAATCCAACTCCTGGCTCCACACAGGACTAGCATGCTCCCACACAGGTGGAATGAGTCTGAGACCTACAGCAGCATGATCCATAGAGGATCCTTGAGCTCTGGGCACTGTGATTGACTCATCTTAGCCTGCTCCAGTTACGCCTATGCATGTAAAACCTTTTCCCCATCTCAGCTACCAACCACCTCTATGTGGCACTGGTCAAAGCCCTGTCCCACCTTCTGCCTCTACACACACTGTTGTGTCCTTAGATCTGCACAGGAGCTGCCTTGTAGTAAACAAATACTGATTTACCTCAGTTGAGGTCAGCAGTCTGCTGTTAGCATGACAAGGGTATGAAAGGCAAATCTGAGCTTATATTAACCTACTTGTAATTCTGCAGCTGTTAAAAGTGCCCTAGAAACCTAGGACCTGCCCCACCTAGAGCTGACATAGCATCATATTAACAATGAGGCAAGGGGTAAATGGTACAGAGGAGCTGGAACTTGCTGCTCCTGGAGGCACTGTGCTGGTATGCCACTGCTGGCCATGTGCACTGTGTCATGCATTCCTTTACTGTGTCAAGAGCAGAAGAGAGCAATGGCTTTGACTTTGATAGTTTCTTTTAAAATAAATAAACAAAAAGAGGTGATGGGCATTTTATTGAATACGGCCTCCACAGCATGACTGGGATATTGTCTGGGTTCTAGGAGCCCCTGCTCAAAAATACAGGTGCAACTGCAGGCCTGATAGCACTCTATGCATGTTAAAAAACATGTATTGCACATCTGCATGCGTGAATGGCCTGCTAAGTTGTACAACAGATATTTGGTAACCTAATTGTTTTTACCAGAGGTGTTTTCACTGTAAATTGCTTTGGCTTTGCAGAGATCCCACAGTCTTACAGGGTAGAACCTCTTCGGGACACCACCCTTCCTGTAGCATCCTAGAGAGGTAGGGATTTGCAATGTTTCATAATATAAGTACAAGAAACAGCATCTTCTTTTGAGATCATACTTAGTTTGCTATCATATTTTGCATGAACAATTGGAAATATTTGGAAGAAAAGCTGCTTCAGACTGATTTGTCAACCACCCAAAGTTCAAAGCACTGGTTATCTCTCATATTAAAATGCTCTGTTGTTCCCTAAGGAAGAATTTTTCATTTCTGATAGGGCCATTGTCAAATAAAAATTGCCAGTGAGGGTAAGCCTTTGAAAAAATATGTTTTATTCATTAATTATTTTCTCCCATAACCTCTCTAAATAAAATTGAATAGGGAAAAGCCGCATTATGAAACTGCAACTTCATTCTCTCTACCAGAAGTAAAGCTGTCGCAGTACAGCTCATTTCCCTTCCTACACCAAACTGCAGGAAACACAGTAACTCATAGAAGATATCATGCCTCAAAGCTATGTTCTTCAGAAGTATTTTCCTTATTTATCTGATTAAAGGATCAAATGTACAGCGATGCCCACCCCACGACTCACATTTAGTCAGTTTTAAAATAATTTGCCATTTACATATGTTTTCACTAGATTGAGAATTAAAAAACCCACATTTTATGTAATTCCAGAAATAAACAATAGAAAGAGTCACATATATCTCCTGGGTTTAGTTCAGCAGGCCTGCGCTAGATCCTTGTGCCTCGGAAAGTGATATGTTTTCAATGGTGAAGGGTTAAAAGAGGATACCAAACTATCTTCTGGAAATCATTAACTTACAAAGCCCCAAGAAGATAAAAGTTTCCATTTTCTAAAATGTAAATCTAAAACATATTCATTAGTATTGCAAAACAAACATGCAAATCTTCACCACTTGAAAAGCTCAGCTAAATATGTACAAGGGCAATACCCAAAAATACATCTGGTCCTCGGTTAGAAAACTTGCCTTTTTGGTTTTATCTAAAGAGCTTGTCTGTCTTCCATGGTTGGCTTCTTGGATTATTGCAATTCATAATAAGCCTTTTAGCTAAGGATGAAATAAACAAAGATAAAGTCTACGTCCTAGTTTTAAATGGTCCAGATGGGATGATTTTTCCATATGTTTAGCACACCAAATGTTTATTAATCATTACTAGCAGAACTCTGAAGATTGCAACAGTTTATTAAAGAGGGCAGGGGATAACATTTACAGTTTGTGTAATTTCTGCCCACCTCCCTAATCCTCCACGAGTGTGGGGTTTCATTTTGTAGGCACTCAGGTTTGGGGTTTGTGTGTGAGCGAGCATGTGCGTGTGCAGTTGTTGTTACAAGGCAGGGAATTTCGGTTAACTGATCAAGAGAAGGTTTTGTGCCCTAATTTGGATACAGTATCAGTCATGAGGAATGTGTTACATCATAACAATGACAGTGTGGGTAAAACTGGCAGTACTTGACTCGTTCTTCATCAGAGTGATTTACTTAGTGTCTGGCAATCTGTTTTTCACATGATGTTTGTTTCCCATAAACAGTTTCAACATGGGAGAGTATGGTGTCAAGATAACAGTCGTATCATCAGTCACTGCACAACATCTACATGGGCTGCCAAGAAAATGAGACTCTTTTATCTCTGGCTTCTCTAAGTGCTTGTGTTTTAGTGATTGTTTCTTATAACGTGCCTGATTGTTTTCTGAAACCTGACCATCAGCAGCTCCATTATGTTGTCACCTCAACCTAAGTGAGCCGAGGGCTGTCAAGGAAGCAGGGCTGCCCGAGGAGCCAGGGGAAGGCTGTGGAGGGAGTGTCTTCCAGAGGCTGGGGAAACAGTGCTTAGAAAGTAGCACAATAGAGAGGCTGGAAATAGAACCACAGACAAACACCAAAGAATCTGCAAGAGGTGCATTGCACCACACTGTTTTCCTGTGACCTTTCAAATCAAAAAGTTTGGAGTATTAGTCAGATAGGATGTGAAATTTTCCATTGCATTATGTATTCCTTGTGCTTATAAACATTCTACGTTTGTTAGAAGCAGAATGAATGTAACTTTAAATAACAAGTAGGCAGTAACAACTGAATCTCCAGGCATGTTTTGATGGAACATAGCCATGACTTGAACTATAAACAGGAGAAAATAAGCCCAATCCTATTATTTCAGTGAAATAACTCACCCTTTGATTGGAGATAATTTACATGGGGCTTTGAGGTAGATTTATCTCATCCAAACAGAAGTGACTTATAGCCAGATATACAGAATGCAAAGTGTACTTTTGATTTTAAAGAAAAGTATTTTGATTATTGCATGAGGCTAGAGAAAAAGTTCCCTGAAGTCAGTAAATTCAACACCTGGTGAACACACATTTGCTCAAGACAGCCTGCCTGAGCCTGTTTCCAGCTTAACAAAGGGAACTAGAGGCTGAAAATGTGATTTTGGTACTTCTGAAAACATTACAGCTTATGGACTGCATTGAGACTGTGGCCTGAGGCAGGAGATGCACTGCATCACATCCCTTCCAATCCTTTTTCCTTGAGGTACTATGCGCTCCTCTCACGAAGCAACAATGAAGCATAGGCGGCATCTCATTTTTAAGAAAGAGTGATCCATTAAAGCATCCAGTCATGTCCTGCCACCTGCAGGGGAGCTGGCCGGATAAGAACCTCTGAATGGATCTTAATTTTGGCAAAAGTAAAAGTAAAACTTTGGACAAAATCAGTACAGCTCTGGTACGAAATCACCACCCCATACGCCAGATGAAACGGAAAGTCCACAGCACAGCCTATTCACAAGTGTCTGCTCAGGCTCGAGGAAAGCAGCAGCTGCACTTGTCCAAAAGAGAAGCTTTTGGCTTGGCTTCTGCTTCATTCCTATAGCCTTTACTTCTGGGGCTTAGAAATATCTTGGCATCTTCTGGTTCCTCAATGTCCAAGAAGAACAGGACCTAATTTCCTATCCCAAAACATAGAATTGCTGATGCGAAACTCTAGAAAATATTACTATCATCTCTGGCACGGAAGCAAGGGATGAAATTCCTGTCAGCAAAAAAAAAAAAAAAAAAAAGTACAACCACGATCAAGATTTCCTCCAGGCCATTATATAACTATTGTGTACATATAATTGCACATTAATATGATGGTCATCTTGCAAAGACCAGTCTCTTTGATCCCCAGAACCAATCTATATTCCAGTTGCCCCTCCCTTCCTCAGCCCCAAAATCTTCAGGTCTTCATCTTCCTTTCTCTACCCCACCATTTTCCAGCCCAGCACTTGCACTTACCCCTTCATCTGATCCTATCTGAGAAGCTCAGCATTGCTACAGTCATATTATGGATAGGTCGTTTTCTCCTTCTCTTCCATATTACTTCAGAGAGAAATCTCCATGTTTTCATCTCCAAGTATCACAGTAGCCTCTGGAGATAACAGGAGTAATTGCTTGGAAAGTGCTACTCCATCCAGGAATGGAATATGCCCAATACATAATTTACATAGTGAAACAATCCGAGTTTGAAATTTCATTATAACCTACAAGGCCAAGTGCAACAACATTTGCAAAGAAGCCAAGATTCAAGTGAAACTGGACCAATTTACCATCTGGGGTGGAAAACTCATTCTTTTTCTGCTGAGTTTTGCTCTGCATCATGGGATCCATTTGAAGCCAAAACAGAAGGTAAACTCATATGATAGGGACCCTCATCAGTTGAAACATAAGAAAAACTTGCACGATCTTACAGAGATTATCTGCAGCTCAGTGTCTGTCTCCATTTCCAGTAAGAGCTTTTGCAGGTGAAGACAGAATAGGTGAAGGCACAGGAATGTATTAAATCTGACGTATGTTACAAAGGACTAAAACATGGGATACAGCAAACTGGCCACTGAATAACATATGTGCACACAATTTTCATTAATAAAAGCAAAATGTTACAAAGGAACAGAATACCCAATCATTTGGGGATTTTGTCATTCCTTCCTGTGATTCTCTATAACAGCATGTTACAATTATTTGTCAAGACCTCCTAATTTTTCCCAGAGATGAAACCTCAGAGCCTCAGGCAAGTCTTGGCATTGCAGGCAGTGCAGAATCCACGGAGACTTTGGACACAGTTTCCTCTTTACAGTTTCACCTGGATGCCAGAGGAGAACCAGCTGCTGCACTTCAGCCAGCCATGACAAACAGGAACGTCAGAGGAGACGCACAGCCACCTTCCTCACCACTCACTGACCTGAAGCTGACAAAGCTGTTCCAGAGAAAGATGAAGAATTATCCCCAGCTGATTCTGGTGAACAGCTATCTCAAATAGTGATTTTATAAGGCTTGTTTCCAGCCTCTGTTACGTAGTTTTCCTAGTGCCGTCAGCCGGAGAGCCTATAAACCTCCAGTGAGGGCTCCCCAATATGAAAAGCTTTGCATTTTTCATTTCTTTTATGTGATTTACAGCACTGCAAGCGTGATGCTTTCTGTCCACATTTCCAAGCTTTTCCACACATGCAGGGGTTGAAATGATTCCTGGTGCTGTGGGATTCCAGAAGAGCCAAGGACCGAATGCTGTGTAGATCCGCCATGATGCTTCTTGTTTCTGATGGCCTTCAGATCCTGACACAAGTCAGGCACTTACATCCACTGATGTGATACCCATGCCCTGGGTGTGAATAATGTCATTGCCATTACAGTGCCCTGTCTACCAAAAATATCATACTTGCTCAAAAGTCTCTCAGCTTTCTCAGTATCTGTGAGTCTCCCCTTTTTTCTAACCCCAACCAGCCAATCATCTGGGCCACGTTATTTGCAATGGGTGGTATGATGGGAACGCTGTGAGTATACATCTGAGCTTGAGACAGCATGCTGTATTTTTTGGCTTTACACTGGAACAAAGTGGAAGGAGAAAGGGGATAGTGGTTTGATTTTATTTTATTTTTTTAAAATTATTACATTATTTATTTTAGAAGCCTCTTCTAGAAACATCTGTGCTGCACAGAGGAACAAAAGCAGCTCAGGTGGAGCTGACTCAAGCCATGCTGTTTTACATGCATTGAAGTACTCCTTTTTAAACAATGGCATGGACTTATTCCCACACTGGGAGCGATTTCACACAACCACACCATACTCCTTCTGCCTCAGAGTCACAACATACAAAAAATGCATTGCTGAAACAGAAGAATGACTAATACGGGGATGTAAGTAATTTGTGTGCAAATAGCATGCAAAGAGCAGGACTGAGGCTGCATCTGAAGCCAAGTGTTCCGTAAATCAAGTCATACGGAGTGGGAAGTGATAAAGGGTGTGACCCATGAGAGAAAAGTCTAAATTAATTAGGAGGATCTCCTGCTGAATGATATATGGAAGATTTTACATTTAAAAGGGGGAATGATGTTTCAAGTTTTGAGTTCAGTGTTTCAAGTACCACTACTGTGCAAGAGGTGCCTGCCCCAAACACACGGTTTGAAATACCCATGTTAGATCAATCCCAGCTTTGATCATTTTTGCAGAAACACCCTTTCACTCTATATCAAATTTAGAAATTGACAGTCTTGGCCTTCATTTCCTGGTATGAGTCTCCTGACGACAGACATCATCATGGCAACACCCCTGTCTTAATGCTCCTGGGGCTGTGACTAACGAAACAGAGGAGAGTAATAGATTTTTTAGGCCAAATAACTTATTAAGGTCACCTACACTGACCTCCTCTGTGCTGCATGCCACAGCAAGCACAGACTGAACACAGCACAAGAATGATTCTTTAGAATGGAAGCCAGAGCAGTGGGCATTCTTTAGAGCAGCCCCAGCAATAGACATGGCCACTTGGCCACGGGGATACAGCCGGCAGGAGGAGGAAGAGGCTGCAAAGAGCAACAGCAAAGCATGAGCATGAGTGGATGACACACACATCTGCACACAACAGGTTGACTGGGATGCAATTGTTATCAGGCAACGAAGTCAGTTTCTAGCAAAAGGTCAGACACTGCAGCTCTGCAGGACAGATGTCTCCCAAATGACGCATTTGTGTCAGATGTGCACCTCAAGTTATTGCAAGTCTGTGAGCCTAGAAGATTGCAAATGGTGTTCAAAGTCCAGAGCTGCTCTGTTTCACTAATGGGGGCTGACAAGAAAAACCTGAATTCAGAAAAGCCCCAGTGAGAAGAAACAAGAGAGACCATTCCTTACTTACATTAATCCAGGCCACAAGACATTTTCATTTCTCATTCTTCAGAAAGACTTTTAGAAGATAAACCTTGAAAGGAGAATCAAAGTCACCTGTGGCAGGATGGCCCTCAGGGCAATGCTCACTTATGCTCCAGAAACACTGCATGGCTTTTCTAACCACCAATATTTTGCAAGAAGCACTGGAATTCGTGCATGAAAAATGAGATGGAAGAATGAAACATTGTTCTCAGATGTGTAGTGTTTTCAGAAACATCTGATCCATTTGCTGAGCGCAGACTGCCTGAGCAGCTCTCAGCACTGGGAGGAGGTTGGACCTTCAGAGATGACTGAAGATCTGTTCTGGCACTAATCCTGGGCTCTGAGCAGTGTGCTGAGCAGGATACAGGTCAGGATCGCATGCGTGAACTAGATTTTGGTCTTTCCAATGAGAGCTGATCTGGATTTCAGGAAACCATCACCATCATTTTCCTTAAAAAATATTTTAGGATTTTTTTTTTTTTTTTTTTTTAAAGAAAGTGAATACAAAAGACTCTATAAAACCCCAGTCATTACCAGAATAGAAGCATAATCTTTAAAATTACAAATATGTACATAATTGCTCAGACCTGATTATAGCTTTCTGTGTTTGCCTGGCTACAGATCTGACAATTCTGGGAGACCTTGGGCACTCAGATTGCTTTTTTTTAATCAAATCACTGAGTTAAGTGTCTACATATAAACTCCTTGGAGCCTAAGTTTAGTGACCTATTTTTGAAAATCTTGTTCTATTTGCACTCAAGCAAAATTACCATCGGTGTAACACAAAAGGCTGTTATAGCCTGCCCAAACAGAGAGAAAAACAGATTCCCATCACAGCTGCTTGGTGATGAACACCACCACACTGTGCTGAGCAGCTTTGCTATTACAAAGAATTTCTTCTCCAAAAGAGTGGTGAGACATTGGCACAGGCTGCCCAGGGAAGTGGTGGAGTCATTGTCCTTGGAGGTGTTTAAGGAAGGAGTAGATGCAGATTTAGGGACATGGTTCAGTGGGCAATAGCGGTAGTAGGTGGAAGGCTGGAATGGATGACCTTAGAGGTATTCTCCAACCTTAGTGATTCTATGATTCTATGACGCTCTGCTGATGTCAGAGACACAGGCATTTCCTCCGTCTTTTGAATAATTACACTACATGGGCTGATGCTACCTCTCCCTCCTTCTCAGTATGGCACCAGGCATCTCTCTTCAGCTGTCGCCAGCCTCAGAGCATCTGAAGGCAAGGTGGGATCTCCACCTGCCATTTTCAGATCAAATCTCTCCCCAAAGTCCAAGAGGATCTGAGTAGCTCCAAACACAGTATTCTCTCTGTCCTCTATAGCATTCTCTGGAGTGCTGTGAAGGTGGCAGAGCATCTGCAGTCTCCCTGACACTGCAATGTCCAGGAGTCCATGAGAGATACTCCTGCTTAATCCTCACTGAAGGGGGAAGAACAATTTTAGCACATAGTGAAGTATTTGTTTAATTCCTCTTAGGTGCATGGTGCATTTTAATGAATAAAATATTGGATTACCTCATATAAACAAAGTTTAACACGATCATGAATCGAGGCCTGAGAGTACTTTCTGAGAACTCTGAAATTGCCTTTGGGAAACTGGCAATGTTTGGCATTTCCTGACTGTATATATTTTATGGAGTATATTATTCACAAACATAAAATGTGCATTAAATAAATGTAAAACTATGTCCAAAGCAGTGGGGTCATTAAAGATCCCATGGCACTTTATACTTATTGTGGGTGTTAGCCCTGGTCTTCTGGCCAAAATCTATTTGGCCATTACAGGCTGTTTGCCTAAATTCTCAAGCAGTTTTTGTCAGATGCCATATTCCTCACTTCCTCCTGAGACCATCGAGTAGCAGCATTGTGTGCTGCTCAACAGTGTGTTTCATCTTTTAAATTGCTGTAGTGGCCATGTCAGAAAAGGGAGCCTAAAAGCTAGAAAATCTTAGTGGACACTTGGAAGGTTTTATTTGCTTTGGGTGGGTTTTTGTTGTTGTTGTTTGTTTGGATTTTTGGTTGTTGGTAATTTTTAAAAATTATTATTTATCTGGCTTAAAAGTAAAACCAAGGAGAATAAAGACATCCCCAAAATAAGGATCTCTGCAGCCACATTGGAAAAATATGGTTACAGAATGTTCTTCTGCCCTGACCCAGTTACAACCTGAATTTAATTTGCTGCCTACATTGCCCATGGCTGTAATACATCTCGGGAGCATGCTATTCACATGATAAGGTCCAATCCAACACCCATTCCTCTCTGTGAGAGTCAGACTGCCGCTGCTAATAAGGATGGCATGATTCGCTCCTCGTCATTATGGCTGCTATCGTGTGCCAGAGTTTACACGTTCCCTTTAGGCACATGCTTTTAAAGAAAGAGTTTATTGTGCACTTCGGTGGAATCTGGAGCTGAAGCACAGAAGCCATATGTCAGGGGCTAGCTGTTTTTATATGGAGGTTTGCCATAGTTACAGCTGTAGGTAATTATTACAAATAATAATGACTAACATTTATGTAACAGCTTTCTCCAAGCATCTCAAATCACTCAGTAAGCCTTATATATTGATTACAAATCCTAAGCCAGATTCTGCTTTCATTCATATATGCACAACACTGATGGAAATCTCCGCTGGGATTTATATACGTAGCTAAGGGCAGAAATTAGTTCTATACATACACATACGTACATGTGCAACATGTATACACACACTCATGTAGCTGTATAGAGATTGGTTCATTTACTGGCTGAAAACTGGAGAGTGACACATTTTAAGCAACATTCTGCAACAGAAAAAGCAAGTTGGGATTAATAAACATTTCCACAGAACAGTTTTCTTTGGAAAATTGGACTTCACTTTAATCAAAAAATGTCAGTGGGACAAATAGGCCAATCTCCAAAGAAACTAGAAATAAGTCAGTTTGTGTTCTTGATTTTTTTTTCTGAAAAATGAAACATCTTCACTGTATCAAAACAAAATATTTCCATATTAACCAAAAAGCCATGTTATAATGAAAAAAGTAATAATGTGACATTTCCTATTCTATCCCTTTTATTTTTTCTCCTGAATGGACAGCCTGTGAGAAAACAGAGAGTGAGATTTCTCATTGACAGCAAAAACAAATCTAGAAGAGTAGAATTTCCCATGAAAATAAATTCAGTTTTCCAACCAGACCTACTCAGCAAAGAGATCGGGACACAGATAGTGAGCCTGAAGCCTTTGTTCTCCACTATTTACATAAACCAGGAAGAATGGACAGAGGAGACTTTGCATCATCTTTGAACTTCCCACCTCTTTTAACCTTGATTTAGCAGAAGTTGGCACCTGTGGGTTGCTGTAATACCTGCTTGCCAGTAAAAGAGAGGAAAACCAACTGTTTTTAAATAAAGCTCCTATATGGGAGAGTTTTGGATGAGCAGAGCACAATCACCATAATTATGAGTTAATCAAGGAGCAGGAATAAGCAATGCAGCTCCTGAGAAATGTCCAGTAGTGAGTGTTCTCCCTAGCATTGCAACATGCTTCCAGTTCCAGGCTCAACCATGGAGAGTCAGGACGCCATTTCCCACCACGTGCATTTTTGAAGATTTCCCATAGATGCACTGAGCAGGCCCAAGTCTGTTTAATGGAAAGAAAAAGATGAGTGCTGGAGGCAACACGGCAGCAGGCATGCATGACAAATTTCAAGATTCTGGACGGCTTCAGAAACCAAAACTAAACAACACAAATTGGGGGGGACAAAAAGCGCGGAGTATTTACTATGCTACAATGATAAGAACATTAGGATTCCAAAACAACAGATGCCTTCTGCAATATCTATTAAAATGAATGACACTGTATTATTTATTTTAGAAATTAAAAAACACCCTAGTGAATTATTCATCTCTTTCTGTGACTTAAGAGGAGATGGTATGGTACAGCACATCTTGTTATAATACACAGCAGCATTTTGATCCGCAGATTTAAAGAATTTCAGATTGCTTAGAGATACATGAGGCTCCATGGTGGTATGTAACATAATTTCTCACACAGTCTACCCATTGGAACAACTCTTGCCTTAGAGGAGGTTAAGTGGTAATGCGAAACATGTTGTTTCCTATTGTGAAGTTTTAAAGAAATGCATTAACCACAATACTTAGATTTTTCCCTTCATTAATATTCTAGTTCAATATACGCTACTAACAGGCAACTCTGGGACAGCTCAGACAGCCTGGCTGATATATAATAAAAACAAGGGCCCTTGCTAGCTCAAGCATTGAAGTTTTTGAGCAGAAATACTCCATTGACTTCAGAAGAATTCCTCCTTATTTACTGAGGTACGTGTGACAAGAGAATCAGGCTGAAAGCCATTGTATTGACAGTTAGAAAAATCTCACTTTATTCTCCACAGAGAAACATAATAGTTGTGATTTCCATTTAAAACGTATCTATTTTGATGAAATATAAAAAAATGCTTTAACAAGACACTGTACCATTTTCAATCTTCACAAAAGCACAGATCACATTTTAGAGAGGCATTGTGAAATATTTTTAATGAAACATGCACAAAGGTCCTCCCTCTGAGAAACCTACCAGACTAACACATCAATAGAAAGGGAAAATTAGACGTGAAAACAAACTCTGGTTAGATGATGATAGGAAGCGCTAGATAGCCTAGAGGAAAGGAAAGGTTTGGAATTTAATGCAAAATTTAACTCTTCTTTTGACACAGCAAAATTTCAATGTTTCTTTGGTTGCAAACTCCACAGATGTTAAGACTTTTCGTAGAGGAGATGAGTGTAAAATAAATTATTTTCGGAAACATCTCAAACGTTTGACAGGCTTGAAAGAGCAAGTCTGTTATTAAGGACTATAAAGAGAGTCCTATCTCCAATTTTGATTTTTCCCAGCATCACTGATCTCAAATCACCCATGAAAAGATACATTTTCTTCCTGTAGCGTTTTTGTTTGTCCAGCTAATGCTTGGATCATCAGCTGTATTTGTGAAGGGAGAATATATGCAAGGAGCTTTATGCTACCATGTTCCCATTTGATTTTGATTATAAAACTGGTCTGTCCTAGAAAGGGATGAGGTGGGAATGGTACTGATCATCTGCCATGGCATGTTGGGAACTGATCCAGCTAAGGATCTGGAGCAGAACATGCTGTAGGATCGGGCTGAGCACCTTAGATCTCACACGACCACCAACCATGCTAAGTGCTAAGGCTCTTCATTCTGCAGTTTCAGTTCCTCAGCCATGAAACAGATAGAAAGAAAATCTTCCCTTATTACCATTTTATTTCCATCCTATTACCATCCTATTGCTATCCTTATTCTCTCCTAATAGTTTTAGTATACAATATTTTGTGAGAATTGATTCCTACTGAATGGCTGAACTGCACTTCACACAGTGAAGTCCCCAGTGTCCAGTGGTGCCTTCTGCAATACAAATAAACTATGGTGATAAATATGTCTCCTGAGGAACAAGTTTCTCTGAGCCAATGGAGCTCTGAGCAGTCCCCTTAGGCAAATTCACCCTTTCATTCTTAGCATTTAAAACTCATTTTATGAGCTGGTTATAAGCTTATAATGTTTAATCTTTGCCTAATACTTTTTATGGGGTCCTTGTGGATGAAGGGTGCACTTAGAAGGAAAGTCAGGCTATGTGAAAACTGCCGAAAGCAAGAGCTGGGAGGACGGTTAGATGAGAATTTGGGAATAATCCTGCGGGTCCTTAACACCAGAACTTGAAAATGAGGGAATTAAGGCACTTTACTGCTATTCTGCATTTTTTTCCAACTCCTGTTTTGGGCCATGAATGTTTCCATTTTAGCCAAAGCAGATACACTAATGGCTGGATGGTCCATGCAGTTCTTTTACTGTCTCATAATAAAGGCAACATTAACTTGCCTTATCAAAGCCTTAACTAACTGCAGAGAAGATATTCAGCCCTTAAAGATGCACTGTTACCAGAGGCATCCAGAGAGCAGGCTCACCTTTAGTCCTATTGCATCACTCACAAGGTAACTGTTCACTTCTCAGTTGCTGGTCCTCGTGGGAAGCTCTCAGTAATCACACAGAATCATGGAATCACAGAATGGACAGAGTTGAAAGGGACCTCAAGGATCATGAATCTCCAACCCCTCTGCCACATGCAGGGCCACCAACTTCACCATTTAATAGTAGACCAGGCTGCCCAGGGCCCCATCCAACCTGGCCTTGAACACTTCTAGGGATGGGGCATCCACAGCCTCTCTGGGCAGCCTGTTCCAGCACCTCACTGCTCTCTCTGTAAAGAACCCTGACATCCAACCTAAATCTTCCCTCCCTCAACTTAAAACCATTTCCCCTTGTCCTGCTGTTATCTACCCATTCAAAGAATTGATAATGCTTGATCACTATGAAATGCTACTCTTATTGCTCAAGGGAAAGACGCTTGTTCTTGCTGAAGTGGTGGGTTGCAATCCCGGCTCAGTCTGTACTGATTTTCAGCAGCATCACTCCCCTCATCTGCACAAAGACCTTTTCTTCCATTCTTTCTGGACTGCCTCCGTGAGCCTGTGATAGGTGAGGTCTTCCAGGAAAAAGCAGAGCTCATGTTCTTGCAGAAAAGTAGAGCCTTGCTGACTTTCACAGACTTTGGGTCACAGCCTCTGCATCCCTGCCTTTCACTTCTGTGCGCTGCTGTCTGTATGTAAAAACACCCACACACTGGATGGTGTGTGCACCAACGGTGCATGCATCCATGGACATCCTCCATCCATCTTCACAAAATAAAACACCACCTGCTTTCTGCACCCACACAAGCATTTTTCTGCAACACCACCTCACACTTCAGAGCTTTGTAAACATCAGTGAATTTGCATGGCAGAGCCAAACCGAGCTCACAAACAGAGCTCTGTGAGATGTGCCTTCTCAGAGGACTTCAAACCTTCCATAAATCTTTTGTCACCACCCAGGAAAGCTCTCTGGCTTCTCCAGCATCATTCTGAACAGAGTCAGAGCAGTCACAACCACTACCTGCACACGTAAGGAGTACCAAGACCGTGAACCCCAATCTCTCATCCACCAAGGCTCAACATTGCTGGTTCTGGTGATCACACAAACACTGCAAGATGCCCTACTCTTTGTTCTGCCCTAACACAGCTCAGTGAAAATAATTATAACACATCCTTCCCTTTTGGAAATGTGAGCTAAATCTCATTCACTTTTATTGAAAATAACACATTATTTCAAGTAGTTCCCCTAGCTCCTACAGAGCAGGTGCCTCTGGCTGGTTATACATCGAGCTCAGCTACTGTTTTGATCACATATCAATATCTGCCCTGCTTTTACCTCAGTTATGCTTCCCGCAGCCATTTGAAGCACAACGCAGTGTGAAATTGCCCACATGAACTGGAAATTTTGACTTTTATCAATCTCAGAAAAAAACTGCAGGCTCTCACTTCACACCCAAATGACACCAGTGATGGACAAAACCATGATGTGTAAGTATAGACTCATCATAGTGACAGAGCACAAAGCCCTGGATACTCACTCAAGATGTCTACCTGGGTGAAAATAAGCAGGAATTATTTGGTTGACTCAGATCAAATGCTGCAAAAACTGCAGAGATTATTTACATTGAAAAGAAGAATTTTGGCTCATAAAGTACTTTTAAGCAATTTTCCTCATGCCATAGTCACAGGACTGCAATAGGCAGTAATTATTCCAGTCTTTAATACAGACTTTATCCCCCCTCCTTTTTCTCCTCCTGCAGAGAAAAAAAAAATAAAAAAAATTATAGGTAGTAATTTTCCTTCATTGGCCAACACACAGCTGCGTGTGAAGAATGCTCTCTGGTTATCCAGCACGATGTAGGCTTTGATGGATGGAAATAAAAGATCATTCTCTGCAAGCTGGAGCTGAAATGTTAGCCTTTGAGAGCAAAGGTTATTTTATCAGGAAATAAATCAGAGCCCTCTTTCATTACTGTTTTTTTCCGAGCTCATCTCAGTGATGACTAGGGTGTGTGTTCAGACCACAGGAATCTGAAGAACCACCCAGTCGCTTCATCAGTCCTAGAAGACGACAGCGTTCAGAGTCAAAGCAGCACCATCCTGGATTTTTTTTTTCTCCTTCAGTCTTATTTCTGTTTGTTTGTTTGGATGTTCTCATTTATAGGCTGGTGGTTACAGCTCATTTTGTGGATCCTGAGCCAAGCAGTGCTGGGTTTTGCTCCCAGCAGCCAGTCCCCTGGGTGGCTGTGCTGCGATATGCCAGCCTGGAGCTCTTCCTGATGGGTCCCCTGGGAGCACTGCATCTGAGGCCCTTTCTGAAGATTCATATTCATGATTCTCCAGTGTATGTCCTCAAAGGAGAGGCTCTGCCCTATTGTTTGACACAGCTTCTCCCCCTGGCTCTCAGCTCGCCACGAGCTCATTTGTGACAGAGATGTTGTGCTGGCTACAGAAGTGGTTGCCCTACTGACGCTGGGGTCATGGCTTTGAAGCCTCCAGACCCCCAAAGAGAGGAAGGAGACATGTTTTAGAACTTTCCTCCTTGAGGGGAGGAGGATGGACACCAGTACAAGACAAGACATGCCTAATGCTGGGGGAAAGGGAAGGCCCATTGAGAGCAATGTGTGAGGAGAGAAAAGGGGAAGAATCTGGGGAGAAATGCACAAATGGTAAAGGTGGAAGACACAGCAACAAACCAGTACATATACCGGCATCCTGGAGGGCGGAGGGGCATAGCAATCCCCTGACAGCCAGCAGGACAAAAACAACATGGGGCTGGCCCTGGTGGGCAGGATCTGGATACATAAGCCAAAAAGGAGGGTAAATAAAGGGCTTGGCCAGGGAGCCAGGCCCACGTACCTTCCACAGACACTGGCCTGTAGCGCTTTCCTACCTCAAAACCTGAAATAAACTTGGATACCACACCTTCAAGAAAAGATACAGCTATTTATAAACATTCCAGCTATGCCTTTGATGCTATTTCAAAACCCTAAGATATAATTTAGTTTAAAAAAATAAGAGTATAAGAGAAGATGAGAAAAAAGAAAAAAGAGTTTAAAAACAGAAATAAAGTGCTACCATCATATTTTGCTACTGACCTACAGGCCTCATTTAGCCCCAGCTTCCCAGCAATCAGATTTTTAATTTGTTGATTTATCACTGTATTTTTATACAATTAAATGCGTATCTTTTCAGATATAAATTTTATAGTTATCAGCTGTTAAACATGCATCTCTCCTGCCCCTCTGGGAAAGAGAAAAGATATCACCATTTTGCACATGGCAAAGCTAAGGCATCAACACGCTTGACGACATGTCAAGTCTGCCAAAGCAAACCTATGTCACAGATAAGGCAAGAGCACAGGACTGCTTCGTTTTCAGGTCTGGTGCTAAATGTCAAGCTTTTCTTTTTAATCTATTTTACTGCAACCTGGCAATGATTGTAAGTCTGACTGGAGAAATAAGATCTTCAAATTGAATGTCTCTTAGTGATCTCGCTGTGACTCCTACATCTATTTTATACCAATATCCAGCCAGACATGGAGGTTTCATTTGTTCTTGACAGGACTGTAGGTTAAATAATGTCTTAATTATCAGATATACCTACATCTTTTTGGAGGTCTCCTTTTTACATCACAAATATCACAAAGGAGCTGCAAGATCCAAGATTTAAAAGTACCATTGATCAAGACTCAAAGATATTAGCCACTACAGAAGGCTCTTCTGGGTAAAACATGAAGAATTTACGCAAATGGTTCATCTCATCATGGCATCTTCTGTTTATCTGTATTTTGTACAGCTTGTAGACATTCTGTTTGGCAAAAATCGCTCACTACCTTCTAATACGTGAATACACATAGGAACTCATTAGCAGCCTCCGTGTGATAAAAAATACTTGGTATTTGAAAGCTCTCAGAAATGATACACTGCAGCTATCCAAATGTCATTACAGAAAGGATAGCAACAACTTTGAGGTTCATTGGCTTACAAATTGCAAAAGATGGGTGCACGTGCTCTGTGTATTCCCGCCTGTACTGAGAAGTCTCTGACAGAAGTTTTGCTGGGGCAAAACTTTGGGCAGCATACAATCTTCCCAGTCTTCTCCATCATCCTGAGGAAGCACATCAGATCTGGTACATTTTAGAAAGCAGCATTTTAACCACAGTTTTGACCTTTTCTGATCCTGGCTTTGTGCCTGTTGTATCAATCACATGCTATGAGAACAGCAGCTAAGTTTATCACAGCATACATTTTCCTCTATCTAATTACAGTCCTGCAGTCTACATTATCTGCACAAGTTTGTTTGAAGTTTATAATGCGTGCTTTGAATGTCCCTTAAGCTTCCCGCCAGTCTTGGAAATCTTTCTCTGATCAGCTTTGGAAGCCTTCTTTGAAAGCCGTGGTTCTGAGCAGGAAACAACAAGTTCAGGACTAGCGTGCCGAAACACAGCATTTGCACCTATGTAGAGCAAAATACATTGTGCTAAAGACTATTACAGGTCATCCAAAAGAGAATGGCATGTAGCTGTGTCAGGGGAGAGGCGGATGGGGGTCAGGGACAGGGTCTGCATCAGGGGGCGGTGGGCATGGAACGGGGCTGTGATCACAGCACCAAATCTGCTGAATTTCAAGAAGCGTTTGGGCAATGCTCAGGCACATGATTTGAGTTTTTTGTGGTGCCGTGTGGAGCCAGGATCCTTACGAATCCCTTCCAACTCAAGGTATTCTATGATTCTATGTTACATTTTCTCCCTTTCACTCCAGAAGCATTGTCTCCATTTTTCTCCCTCTTGAAGTCCTGTATAGTGCATAGGTAATACAAAATAAAAGCTTCTAGGCATCACAGCCTTCTGTCTAGGAGCTCTGAGAAATGCATCCGTGGCTCCTCAGCCCCACAGAGGTTGCTCCATCACCCCCTGCTCCCGCACAGGCTGCCTCCATACCCACCGAGCGTAACACTTGGGACAGACTGAGTGCGTGCCATGGGGTGGCAGGAGGGGGAGACACACCAAAATATACCATGAGCAGACATCTCTTAAACACCATTTTCAAAATGCCTCAAGGATTATTCACCTCATTTTAAATACATACCGGATGTTAGACTTGCTTAAATATATCTTTCACTGAAGACTGGACAAGTTCCAACAAAGTCATCCATGCTGTTGGGGTAAATGATATGCAATTTATGACCATTTCTTATTTTATTGAACAGAAAAAGGAAAACAGAAACTGTCACTGCAAGAAGAAAAAAAAAAAAATCTTCCTAGAAGAAAACACGTATTTACTTAATACTATGGCTGCAATACAAACTAAGAGAAGCCAAGTGATTCAAAGTCAAGTCTAGCCTTTATGCTTTTACCCCAGTAGCTATATCAGGTGAGAGCGGAGTACCAGACATAACTTGCATTTCTTATCCAGTGCTGGTTAATGTAGCAATTTGTACATTATGGAAACAAGCTTCCTTTGTTGAGTCAAACCCTTTCCTGATTTTGCAGTGCCCACAATAAGTACTCAGAACTATCCTTTTCCTGAGCCTTTTATCTCTCACTTTTTTTTTTTTTTTTTAGCATATTCTTTCAGATTTGGACAACTCTGTGCTCTGGCTCCCTCCCTTGACTTCTCTGGGCTCAGGTCCCTGGGCTCAGTGACCCTCTCAGACCACATTCATGGCTAATGTGAAGACAAACCTGGTCTTTAAGCACCCAATGGGCTTTCCTGGCCATTTTACTTAGGGCTCCACAGGAATGAGAGCAGCCTATAGCCACTCTGGTGCCAGTCAAATGGCATTATTCCTGATTTTTCTCTCCCATAAAGCAGACTAAGCTCAGGAGCTCTCAGGTCCTGCCAGCCTGAATGCTTGTCACAGCAGTAGATTGCAAGCCCTCATCTACAAACTCAAATATTATTTACCATATATATTGCATTACATTAATACCTGAACCACAGACCAGGTCCCCGCTGTGCTAGGTGCTATGCAACCTCAGAAACGAAGGATGATTCCCACTCTGACAAGCATATTAGGAGGAAAAGCTGACCTTGCAGTTCCAAAGAGCTCTGTTCGTTGTCCTGAACCAGTATCACCGCATACCAGCAAATATCATTTCCCAGTATATTTTTCAGTGTTCTGCCAAGGGAATATGTTCTTACAGCAGCACAGAAGGAAGAGGGAAGGGTATGTGAAGGGACAAGAAAAGGTGCCCCATTAAGGGTTTGTGGGAGTAATGGGTTGCACTTGAATTCAGTGCATGCTGGCTGACAGGCAAGAGGATTAAAGGGTTGCATACCAAGTAGAATTAAGAAGTGCTAGTTTTCCTAGCTCCTATAATTTGTAAAGAACGGAAAGAAAAAAAAAATCTCATGGAATTAATCTATTTCTTATGCTCATTCCAGCTGTGTTTAATTTACTCTTCGCTATTTCTCCCCTCTGATCGAGGAATGCTGTATCCTTACATTCATATTTCCCCTCAAAATCCCTGTGTTGAGCAGAACTTTTCTTAATTGCTTTAATATGCTGCATTCTGGGATGGGAGAAGCTGATCCAGAGTGACAAGGTCTGCCTCTGCCCCATTTCATGGCAGCACTGGGCTCTTTGCCTTCTCCCTGCACTATTCCATTCCACCTAGTGCTGCACATGTGAAGAATGGATGCCCAGTGCTTGACACGGTTACACCAAGCAGCTTGCAGCAAAGCCAGAATGCTCCCTTCTGCCTGGTTTGCTTTTGTTCATGGATTAAAAGGCAACACAAAAGCCTCTGGGTGGCCCATCAGTGATGTAGCAACCTAAGTCCCAGATGGACCAAGCCCGGAAGAACAAGGACTGGAAGAAATGCTGAGCCAGTTAGGTGACAGTATTGCAAAACAGAGAGGAGCCAGAGAAGAGGGTTTGTCATTTCTGTTTGTGTGTGTTAACCTGGACCCAGCCTGCAGGGGGTTTGTAGATGGAACTTCTTTGGCTAAGCTGGGCTCTGCAGCCAGCATGGACTTGCATATGTCCCAAGAGCTGCCAAAGGAAGATCAACACTGCAGGCAGCACTTGGCAGTCTGAGTGTTGGCAGCTAGGATTGATGCCACAAGGAGACCTTCCTGTAGACTCATCAAGGCCCTGCCACCATACTAGGTAGAGCAATGACACACATATCCTAACCAGAACCAGGACAAGGATGAATCTTCCCCCACCTACATCTACTACCAATTCATCTTATAGATGGTGCACTGCAAGGTCATGAGAGACTTCTGCTCCTCAAGTGAGCCAAGAGCTTCCAAGAGCCGTGTACCCATGATTTTATTTTTTCTTATGATCCAAACATTTCACTATGTAACAGGATTCCATATCTAAGCCAAAGTGTTATTCCTTCCAGCAGGAGTGTGTCCATGCAGAAGGAACAGACCTCCCCAAGGATGAGCCACCAAGGGCTGATGTATCTGGCCCTCTCCATAATGACCAGACTTAAGACAACACAGCACTTTGCCAAAATAATCACCTCCATGCTAGCCTTGCTCTCACACTCTGTGCAAGTCATTACGCCTAACTTATGTGGCAGATACACGCGGCAAAATGGGAATTGCATAGCAATTTATGGAGGATAGGATGAATGTTCTGGCCAACAATTTTCCCCCTCAGGAAGCTTCCTTGCACGTATCTCCCCCTGCCTCAGTCCTGTCCCTGCCTATGTTCTAAGACCTGCTCAGCCTTACTCTTGTGCCCCTTGCTAAGAGTCCGTAGAGAATCCCTTCACAGGCTTTGGGGCTCATTGCTCCTACATTTGGGAATTGTTCTCGAGAAGCTTCGGACTGAATGTGTGACAGGACTTTTATTTTTTTCCCCTTCAGTTTCCCATTCTGGCTATTCCAGATGCAGCCCAACAACCGTAAATAGACCAAACTCCAACAAGGGAGAAAAAATAAAGAAGAAAAGCAGGCAAGTGAGATGATGACGTGAAGTTATGCAGCACAACCGGGAAGTTGACAAAGAGGTAAATTATGTGGCCTTCGGCAGGGACAACTAACAGCAGTGTGCACGCCGCACCCTGCCCTCAGCTTGGGGATGGCTAACACACAGGAGACCATCGTCTGCCGCGAGCTGCTGGGCTGCTGGATGCCAGGGGACACCGGCACCACCATGCCCACGAACCTGGGGTTTCCTCCTCTAGCAGCCACAGGCATGCTCCACCACTGGCTGGCTGGCTGCTGCTATTTATGCCGCGCTTTTCTAAAAATGTGCCTTGGCCTAGAAGCCCAGAGCGTTGCCAACCTCCTTCTTTAATAAAAGTAACAACAGCAAGGTATTGAAAATCACAAGGCATTTAGAAATATACAGAGTCCTTTATGGGTGAAATAATCTAATAGACAAGCTGTTGTTAATTTACAGCCTCAATTTTCAGACACACTTCTTGAGTCAAAAGTACTTCCTGCTCCATAATTCCTACAGGGACACAGGTGGCCCAAATTGCAGTATACATCTACTGTACATTAAAATGTATTTCGGACTTAGCTTAAACATTTCTGAAATCTCAAGTTTATGTCTAGACTATTTTAATCAGCTAAATGTCATAATAAGCCATATGTTGGGCTTGATAGGTTACATATACCAGTCCTGCTCATAAAGTATCAAAAGGTGTTTTTAAAAAGGAGTCTGTGTTTGTTTTACCAGGAAAATGGTGCTTTTAGTCAATCGTATCAAACCTACTAGCAGAGTGCACGGGCTCTGACGTAACTCCTGGGAATGAGGGGGCCATGGTGACCGTGGTGTGGGGAATAGAGATGGCTCAGTCTGGGGCACCACTCCACTGCCCAGAGACACCGACCACCACCACCTTTACACTGCGGCATTCCCTGGGCTGGAGCATTTGGGCTGGACCACTCCATGCAGGATTAAAGGGCACCCTTTGCATCTTAATGGTGTCAGGGACACATCCTCTGATTTGCATCAAAAGAAAGAGGCTTTCGCCCATAAAGCTCTGCCGCCACCAAATTAAATTAATTTAGCATAGCAGAATAAAATAAATCATACATTTTCTGGTGGAAAATAGCAAAAAAATCAAAGCCTCCTGAGCGCTGTTATGGCACCAGCCAGAGTGCCCAGCTGGAAGCACCCCACAGCCCAGCACTGCTCCGTGCTGGTTCCCCACCTCAGCTGAAAGGGATCCTGTGTGCGCCCTGTGCCGCTGAGGGCCTATGGCACATAGACACGTAGCCTGGCCTGCCTCCAGCCATGAGTGGGGATACACATGCACATGAATTCATCACGCTGTCGTGGGAGATTGTTTCCTTATGCAAAGCTGGCTCCCTTCTGGACGCAGAAATTCCCCTTCTGCTTCCAACCGCTGCCACCAGGAGGGTTTGCAGCCCCTCCCCAGCACCCTGACCACCAGAAATACTCGGTGGCTGTGGGCCAGGCAGAGGCCTGAGCACTCTCATTGCACGGATAGCTCAAAGCACTTCTTACCTGGAAAACAACACACAGCCCCAGACAGAACACGTGCGCCTGGTGCAGCAGAGGATGTGCCGGGGGTTTCACGGGCAGGAACTTGCCCCTGGAAGATCCCCAGTGACTCAAGCTACACAGAGTGGAGCTTAAAGAGCATTTTAATTATAGACTTTCCTTAGGAAAAACAGTCCATTCAGTGCACAAGGATCCCCAGGGGCAACACCTGAACTGTAGCTATAAGCAGGGCATCCCTCTGGTTACCACAGCTCCACAGGATGAGAGGTTTGGGGTACTAGTTGGAGTGGCCCACAAACTGTGCTTTAGCCTCCACAGCTCCCAGCTCTTTGGCTCCTGGGTAATTTCACTGTGTCCTTTCCAGATGCACTTTTTCTTCCTCCTTTTAACAAGCCTCCAGGGCACAAAGGGAGAGAGAAAGCCAGGCTCTCATTCTGCAAACAAAGCGCAGTGCCTCTGCAGGATGTGAAATACGGTCCAGCAGGTGAAACCATGCAGCAGCACAGCCTGCCCGTGGTATCAGGTAAGAATACTGCCTATTTTAAAAATATACTTTCCTGTCAGTGTCTCCACCACCAAACATAAATCCTTACGTGATCCTATTTTTTCAGGATCCCCCTGTTTGCCAGCAGTAAACATCTGAGAGCTGTTTTTATTTCCACAGCACTTTATTGCTGTGCAAATACCATAATTTTCAGTCTCTACAAACAAAGAGAGATCCTCATCCACCCAGTTTGTTACTATACTTGCTGGGCAGAGGGATGTAGTAAAAGTCATGATTCCCCTCTGCCCAAAGTGAAATTGCAGTTTTTAACTCTTTCCCTGCTTGTGCAGGCAATGGTCATTTTCCCTAACACTGACTGGTCAATTTGAGCTCCAGTCTGAAAATTCACCCCACTTTTTCTCATATTTACTATGTGCAGACACCAGGGGAAGGAGCAGCTGGGCAGATACTGAGCTACATCACCAGCCCACAGAAACTGACATGGCTTCATTGAAGGTGCCATTCTGAAGACGTGAGCTATTTGCATTTGTGGTCTTAGAAATAATGATTAGTTCATGTTCAGGAGCTACAGCTGGTTATTTCACTTCCTTGGTTTCCTATTTTGGTTGCAAAGATCCAGGACTATGTCACTACAGTGTAAGTTAGCCCAATGTCTTCCTGTCTGGCCTTGAGGAGAGAGCTCACTGCCCCAGCATTGAGCATCCTTGGTGTGCGTGTACTACTTAATGGACAACACCAGCTGAATCCAAGTGCTTCCCAAGCTGTTACTGGTACAGATGGATCAGCTCCTGGAACAGAAGGCAGACAACAGAATGTCATAATTCTACAGTTCTAAATGATTTGATTCCTAATCTGGGTGACCAGGTACCAAGGAAGGAAAGCAGGACATAACTATGTATAAGTTGAAAAAAGGAAACTATCACATGGATTCGTTTTCTCAAACACGTGGCTCGGCTGGGATGGGGACTTCCAGTTTCATGCAAATGAAGATGCCATATCAAGGGTAAGGAAAGGAATAGGGGACTAATTGCCATAATTTCATCAATAAGTAGAGGCCAAATTCTGTTGTTATATCAACGTATATATTGAGTTGTGCTGCTATAATCACTAGGATTATGTGTGAGTTTTCAGCCTCTTGTACCTGTTAATGCTTTCTTGTTTAAACAGTTCACAGTGGCACAGAGGTGAAGGTCAGTCCAGAAGGGACCAAATCCAATTAATTAAGGCTTCTCAAATGCTTAATGTAACATGTAACAGTCTGACAAAGCTCCCTGTATATTCATTATGGAAATAAAGTGCTTTGAGAGACCTCTGGGAGCGAATTCTGGCTGTATCCATAACAAGAGCCCAGGAAGAACTGCCAGTTCCCAGCTCCAGATGCTCAGCCACCACCTTTCCTTTCTTCAGGAAGGAAATCCAGGTATGGAGGCTGGGAGCTAAAGGTATCCCCTCTACCTGAAGAGAAAACCAGGGCTGAGGCACCTGCTCTGCCTGTCTAAATGTAGCTCTATGGGTAACCAGGTGCTTATATAGGGAGACCCAGATCACTTTAGCTTTGCATCTAGCTTTCCTGGCACTTAGATCTACCACTTTTCTTCCAGATGAGGGGAGCTGAACACAGCTGTTAATGAAGATTAAACCCTGGAGTTCAGTCTTGCACCTAAACAGGCAAAGGACTCCTCTCCATGCAATTCTACAATTATACTGAGACATCTTCATTTAAACATTTCAATGCACTTTCTTGACAGAAAACATTTTCATAAATAGATGCATTTCTTGTGTCATTGAAATGACCTACATGTTGTGTTTGTTGGTTTTTGGTTGTTTGTTTGTTTTTTCCAAATCAAGTCCTGGTGCAAAGTATCCCCATTTTTAATTTATTTCTCATTACAAGCTTTTTTTTTTCTTTTTTTTTCTTTTTTTTTTCCTGAAAGTATCCTTGCTTTCATTTTTGAGTGCCTTTTGAGATTTCCTTTTTTAAACTTCCAGCCATGATGACATTTTTAACAAGCAGCAATTATAAAACACAATACCTGATAGCTTCCCAGACAGATGGATCACAAGAGAGTGTAATTGGAGGTGGGTAGGAAATTACACCCTACCACTCACATATGCCTCTGTTCCTTAGACAGAGACACATCTTCTGATCCTTGAGAGCTCTTTAATCTAACAAGCACACAGAGAAAAAAATATCCTGCTTATTTCTACACTGAATGTTGTTGACTACAACTCTGTCAATCAACACAACTCATTTCAATTAGGTTTTAGATAGTGGATTTTGACAAATCACCGTCTGTTAGAGCAAAGTTGCTCTTGGAACATATTGCTAAATGGTGTGATGCATTTTCCTTTATTTATCCGGTCCTGACTCAAAGTCTCTATTTGTCTAAAATATGTGCTGCATTTTCACCATAAATTGTTACAATGGGAGAAGTTTTCATAGTGCAAAATCTATGGCTTGTGCAATACTAGTCAAAACAGGAGTAAATATTGCAGAAAAAAAAAACCTCAGCCCCCCTGTTCTGAAGTGACTTGGGACCACAAACACAACCGTCTTGCTTTAATATGAAGAAAGGACATGAGTCTAGTACATCACTTGAGCATTCCTGAATGTACTGAAGCGATGGCCAACCTGGGGAAAATTCAAGTTCAACAAGACCAAGTGCCCACGTTCTGCACTTTGGCCAAAACAACCCCAGGCAACACTACAGGTTTGGGGCAGAGTGACTGGGAGACCGTGTAGAAGAAATGGACCTGGGGTTGTTGGTCAACACTCAGCCAAACATGAGCCAGCAGTGTGCCCAGGTAGCCAAGAAAAGCAATGGCATCCTGGCTTGTATCAGAAGCAGTGTTGCCAGCAGGAGCAAAGAAGTGATCACCCTTCTGTACATAGCTCTGGTGAGACTGCACCTTGAGTGCTGTGTTCAGTGTTGAGCTTCTCACTATAAGACAGATGTTGAGGCCCTGGAGTGTGTCCAGAGAAGGGCACTGAAGCTGTGAAGGGTCTGGAGCTCAAGTTTTATGGGGAGCGACTGAGGGAGATGGGATTGTTTAGCTTGGAGTAAAGGAGTCTCAGGGGACACCTTATTGCTCTCTATAACTGCCTGAAGGGTGGTTGTGCTCAAATGGGAATTGGCCTCTTCTCCCGCATAACTAGCAACAGGACTAGAGGGAATGGCCTCAAGTTGTGCCAGGGAAGATTCAGGTTGGACATTAGGACCTTCTCTGAAAGAGTGGTCAGGTATTGGAATGAGCTGCCCATGGAGGTGTTGGAGTCACCATCCTTGGAGGTATTCAATAAATGTTTAGATGTTGTACTAAGGGACATGGCATAATGGGAAAATGTTGGTGGTACGAAGATGGTTGGACTGGATGATCTTGGAGGTCCTTTTCCAATCTTGTTGATTCTATGATTTCTAGTGGTTATGGATAATTTCTTTTTCCAGAAATAACCCGTTCAGTTGTACAGTGCATGTCTCACCCCACCAAACAGAAGAGCCCCAGTGTCCCCATCAGAGACGTGAGCCCCCAGCCTGGCACCCAGAAGAACATCAGTCTCATGCTGGGTATGACCCAGAGTGATGAGTCCATGGGGGACTCTCTGGGGCACCACACTGTCCAGGGGGTCTTTGCTGTGGAAGATGGGGCTTATTATGGGACGCCAAGAAAGAGCATTCTAGAATTGTGTAATACTTATTATGGGATGCCTAGGGGAGGAATCAAAGGCCGGGAAAGGATTTGTGCATCTATTGGGAACAGACACTCCATCTCTCTGGGGGACGTGGAGCTGCAGCAGCCTCTCCTCTGCAGGGCTACTGGATTTGGCAACTCCTAGCATAAGCTTTGTGGATATTTCCAGGCAAAGCTTGAAATTAAACATCCATTATTCTTAAACGAATTGTCAAATGTCAGACTGAAATAAAACATGAGCTGCAATGGCCATTAGCATAGGAAACAGAGGGAAAGTAAATAACAATACCAGATCCCCTAAGTAAAGCCACAGTATCTCCATTTCCAGCTCAGCCTCGAGCTCTTCTAGCGATGATAGAGATAGACATGGTACGGAAATTACGGAGAGGAAGCCAAGAAGCAGCAGAGGGGACATCCTGGGGAGTCTGATAGCCGTCAGCTCTGTCGGAGCAGAGGACAATTAGATCGATGTAAGGTATATTTGTAAACCTAGCAGATCAGCTTGACGGAGACCTGGCAGCCTCCCAAGCCTCTGACTACCACTGACCCAGAACAGAGGCAATCAGGGAGGCAGCAGAGCAACCACAATGGGTAGCACAGCCTAACCCAGCACTCATGGCCAGCGCCTCACCAGCACCAAGCACATCTGAGGAGGAGTGTTCAGAAATAGGCCATTCAGAAAATTAGAAGACAAGGAAGAGGAGGACTGACAACATTATTACAACAGGTAGCGCTGCCAGCCCCGATCAGGAGCGCTTTGTGTTTGTCAGGTTGGTCAGCTTGTTTGTCTTTGTAATAATACCTTTTGAGTTTCTTGTTCACCATTTCTTGATCACCATCCAGGTCTATAAGTATCTAAGGTGTTGGGGGCAGAATGTTGAGGCCGGACTCTTTTCAGTGGTGAATGGAGACGGGACAAGGGGAAACAGCCGGGAACTGCAGCATAGGAAGTTCCGCACAAACATGCGCAAGAACTTCTTTACGGTGAGGTGACAGAGCACTGGAACAGGCTGCCCAGGGAGGTGGTGGAGTCTCCTTCTCTGGAGATGTTCAAGAGCTGCCTGGATGCCTACCTGTGCGACCTGCTGTAGGGAACCTGCATTGGCAGGGGGGTTGGACACAATGATCTCTGGAGGTCCCTTCCAACCCCTACAATTCTGTGATTCTGTGATTCTGTGATTTGGGTTTTGAGCCTTGAAGTTTTTCTCTCAAGCCTTTCCTCAACAAACACAAAGTACTGCTCAGAAAATTACTTTCTTTAACACAAAATGAAACCTGAGATTCTTCCGTGCTCACAGGAAATGGCACTTGAAGAAAAATAATCATCACCAAGCCATGCCATGCAAGAAAACCATCGTACCACCTCTTTTCCAAACTGTTAAGGAGGCTACAAGAGAGTTCACATTCCTGTAGAGCAGGTACAGAAATTTTTCCTCCCCATCCTCTCTGGCCAGAAAATATCCTATTTGCTCATCTCTGAGGGCAGACCTAGAATCATGGAATAACTTGAGTTGGAAGAGACCCATAAGGATGATTGAGCTCAACTCCTAATCTAGTTTTCTTTAGCTATGGATACGAAGAGAACATAGAGGCCCAATGGCTGGAGTAATGTCACTGCCAGCCATGCACTTGGCAGAGCAGAAAGTACTGCTCCTCAAGTAAAATCACTGTTGCTATAGTTGGGAATGGGCTGTGCTTAAGGATTCCTCTACTTTAAGAACTGTGCGTACATTGAGTACATGAATCAGATCAGACATCCAAAGCAGCAGATGAAATAAGAAGAAAATGAAAATAATGTCATTTATGAAAAACTCACTTCAAGATGAGGAACAAACCAAAGAGAGACTGAGAAGTCTGTAATTCCATTCCTTGTCTCTTCCAGTGTTTTGCAAAAGCAACAAAAATGGCTGCAATGTCAGTGTTTAAAATGCAGCGCACGCCCCAAATGTTTTTACAGCAACTGTTTGCAAGCAAGTTCAGCTCTGCTGCAAAGCAGCCAGATTCATCACTCCAGCCTGTTACCCACCAAATGAGATGTGTGTACTCAAGAGATCAAGCACTGCAGCCTATCAGTCACTTCTGAAAAACTGGCCTGAGCAAACAGGTTGAAAGCCAGCTGCAAAATGTCACCTGCTCACTAATTAGCCTTTTCACACACAGTAATTGATTTACCTTGTCATTACCATATCATTAGCCATCCTTCCAGGGTTTCCTGCACCCCTAGGACGTCCCCACCTGGAGAAGCCGAAGCAGAAAACCACTCCTCCTTAAGGCCACCAGAGAGTCCTCAGCCTACCCGAAGCAGGAGTCCAGCAAACCAAGACCACAATGAGATGGTCTTAATGCTCAGCTCCTGTGCAGCTCCATTCATATGGTGAGATGGGTTAAAGAGAGAGCATCCACCTTCCAAATTCCTGTCTGCAGCCACTCTGAAGCCAGCCCTTATTACTAAATATTTTTTTTTCATGCTGAATAAAAAAAAAATCCTTCATTTAATGCATTAAAAAAAAAAAAGATGTTGGAAAGTTTTCAATATTTCACCTGAAATACACACATTAGATTAAAATCTTAGATGCAGTGTCTGAAGTAATGTAGGTCATCGCAAAGAAATAATTGCTAAATGTAAGCCTGTAAGAGGAAACTGTTCAGTGAAGCTGGATAATTGCAAAACAAGGCATGTATGACTAGATAGGAACTCAGATTCTACTTCAGTCACTTATCATTATCAAAGTACTCGAGACAGGTGATTATTTCAGGGAATATGTAACAGCACATAAATCCTTCATCTATAATGCCTCTGGTGCAGCCTATGCAAGCAATGCGAGTCACCCAGCCAGCAGTGCTCTGCGGGGCCCATGGGCAACAGGCAACCTACAACATACAAGAAGGTGGTCCATGAACTGATTGCCGAAAAATAATTAAAATCCAACCCCAAACACCTGCACGTGCCATCCCACACAGTTGGCAGGCACTCCTGTCAGCGCCTGCCCACAGGCACAGCTCGTGCACAGGCTGCTGTTGCTTGCATCAAAACAGCTCATTGCTCCTTTGATTTTGAAAGATTGAGAAACGCCCATGTAGCTCCTGTGAAAGAGGACAGAGCTGTCGCAGCAGCACCCAGAGCTCGTGTTTTCTTCTCCTGCAGCTGGCAGCGTGCCACCCCCCACCCTGCTGCCTGTCCATCGTGCAGAAGCTACCAGCAGGGATAATAGGTTCAAGCTGGAAAACCTGCATCTTGAATCAAATTTCCTTAAAACCTTCCTCCAACCTATTCCCAGCTGCCCTAGTGGGCAGCATTAGTGGGGTCAGCACCGGACGCTGCTGAGCTGGGCGGCCCCCTGGGCAGAGTTACCACGCTGGCAGTGGTGCTGCTTCATTCACCTCCTGTGGGATCAGCACAGTTATCATCCCCTCCATCCCCTGCCCAGGAGTGGGGTGAGGAATGCCCTGGCATCCCCTGCACAACGGAGCCCATCAGCAGGAGCCTGCAGCCAGGGAAACAGATCTCATCCAATGGTTAAATAAGAGGTGAAAGGATCCCTTTATGTTTAAATTTTGCCTGCTGACATCACCGAATGAAAACAAATATGGAGAAATAGTAACAAAATGAACCCCACAGGTTGTCTGGGGAACAATTGCTGTGACCTCCTGCACATTACTGGGTACGTTCATATGTACGGCCGATAGACTTTATTGGTAAACCAGATTTTTCTGTCTCAAGGTCTGTTCCAGTCTGCAAATGGGAGTGTGAGAATACTGTTTCCCCAACCCTTTCCCGATCAAAAGCCATCTCAGACATAAGAAAAACGCAGTTTGTGGGTACTGTTTTTAAAACAACCATTTATTTGAAGAGTGCTTTTCCCCTGCCACTTGTGAGCATAACCAGGACCAGCATGCTCCCCTTTTCTCCTTGTCTGGGGGTAGCATCGAAAATTCCCTGAAAGTTTTTTCTAAGAGCCAAGAAAGTGAGCCAGTAATCATGTGGGGCTGTGTGGCCAAAGGCACATAAACTGACTCCACATGGGACCCACAGTAGATCAGGTTGCATTGGGTGGAATGAAATAAAAAAAATCCCAGAAGCCTAGTTTCTTTGGAAACGAACCAAAACTGTCTCGCTATACCAACCTGGCACATCATATGTAAGAAAGTGACTATTTCCTAGTACAGTATATGGGGTGTTTTATAGAAGTCAAAAAATCAGAATGGCCTTAGTTTGACATCGTAAACACAATATACTGTAATGTCATTGAGAGACTACTTGTCCCCAGATTAAATGCTGAAATTGAGCACGCAGACCTACCTACAGTTTCCCTCTGAGCACAGACATACCAGAAAATCTCATTGCCATACAGCTTGGAAATAATTGCAATAGCTACGTAATAGAAGAAACCACTTCTGTTTAATTCACCAGTATTATTTACGTCTGCCCTGAGAACCTGCAGTGCTGGGAAGTGATGGCGTGAGAATGCCACCCCCCATCCGGGGAACCTTCTGTCTGCATCCCTTGGTGGCTCTCCCAGGACGTGGATTTGGGATCCCACTGCAATGGGTGTAGGGCACACAGCGTTGCAACAGGGCTGCTCTGCAGGCTTTGCAGATCCAATGCTATCCAAGATACTTTTCCTCTCAAGACACAACTGCAGTGACAAGTTGGTAGGTGAAGAGGTCACTGAGGATTAACAGGTGTCTCCTTCACAGAGTTGATACCAGTTTAGCTTTTGGTGAGAACTAACTGAAAAGATCAACTGTTCACAGTGCCCAGATGTGGGCTTGGCAGCAGGGCAGGAGAAAGAGGGCTGTCACAGAGGCCCATGAGCTCCAAGTCATAAACTTCTTAATACTGTCTTAATCTATTTGTATGCAAGATGAGATTATTTTTTTTGACAGGCTACATCATGTATTGGAACCAGTGCATTATTCTTACTAAATCAGATATATTGTCTCCAAATTACAGATCACCACCAGCCTGGAGGCAGGGATTACTACACCGTCAAGAAGAAGGAACAAAGGTAATTAAAAGGTGCTGCAGACACACACACACAAAAACAAAACAAAACAAAACAAAACCACTAATATGATTTTATGTAAATGAAGTTTTGATCAATAGCAGTGAGCTCCAACCCTAAACCCCAACCACCAGATGACAAAGTAGTGAGGAATCACCAAGAAAGCACTGTGACCAGACAACTTCCTAGGCAGCATGGGCCTTACATCTGGAAATTTCTGCCCACAGTTCCTGTATGCAGCTTTCTAAACAATTTTCTGTAGCTGCATCCAAAGAGGGGCAATCCATCAGTGCTGCAGGAGAGCTGCTCCCACAGCCGATGGCCAGTAGATGCACGTGATGGCGGTGGCATTATGTGCAGAAGTGATCCAAGCAGTGAAGAGTTTAAACTCGACTGATGTTATTTGTGCCCAAAGTCTGAAGGTATTCCCGAAAATGGGAGTCAGGCACCAAGATTTACACGCTCCTTTTTGCCTTGTATGGCTATTAGCAGGCAGCAATTAGCTCAGCTGTGTTCTCATTGCTGCTGCTGCTCCACAGTGAGCATAGCTGGGTCTCACTGCTCGCTCTCACTGCTGCATTCCTCAGCTGCACCAGATGTCAGTCCCTTCGGTTGGGAAGGTTAGAAGCTGACTCCAGGAGACAGACAGCCCTCAGCCGTTCTTAACCTCTCCACGCCTGTCTGGGTTCTTTCCTCCTCCCATCATGAACAGACAGAGCACCAATGAACCTACCCCATACTAGGTTCTCAAACTATCTGCTTGCCATGAGGCATCAACGAGCAGCACTGAATTATTTATTCCAGCTTCCTAGGCAGGTGTGTGGCAAATTTCCATGCAGCTTTAATGGGAATCAGATTGCCAGCTTCAAACCCTAATTCTTCATCTGCAACACAGCATGACTGTGAAGTGTTGCTGAGCAAGGGTGGGGTGAGCAGCTACGGAGGAACCGACCACGCGGTCACAACTGGCAGAAGTATGTGGGTCTCACTTAATAAAACTCAATAGAAAAAAAATAGTTGTAGCTATACAAAAACATGGGGA
This sequence comes from Lagopus leucura, assembly GCF_019238085.1. Classification (NCBI taxonomy): domain Eukaryota; kingdom Metazoa; phylum Chordata; class Aves; order Galliformes; family Phasianidae; genus Lagopus; species Lagopus leucura. Next base: position 76,990,808 of record NW_024962263.1, read on the forward strand.
AAGCCAGCAGTGTGATACACTTAGAATCTTAGAATCGTTTGAATTGGAAAAGACCCTGAAAGGCCATCTAGTCCAACTCCCCTGCAATGAACAGGGACACCTACAGCTAGAGCAGGAAGCTCAGAGCCCATTTCCAGGTGGATGTTCACCATGGCACACATATGGTGCTGCGGGATCTGGCCCAGCAGTGGGTGCTGAGTTTGCCTAAGTCATGGCTCCTGGCAATGCTTGTCCTGACAGGCATAGATCTGCCCCAGCCAACAGCTAGGGAAGTTTGAGAGGAGCTACGGTGTACCCTGACTGTGGAACATGGCACACACCTGAGTGCCCAGAAAGATCTCATTGCACAGGGAAACAGAATGCCTTTATTTACTCCCTTTAGTGTGGAACATCACGCAAAGCAAGGCATTAAAAATAAGAATGCCCTGATTTTTACTGCCACTGTTTTGTGCTGATTTGGTTAAATAAAAAAAAACAAAACCAAAACCTCAAACCTTACAAAAAACTGCATAGCACTAGAGCAATAAACCAGATGAACGCTGAGGAACAAAATTTGGTACAAATCTCCAGTGTCTGAATGTGTTTTTTTTAATAGAGAAATGTCTGTGATTATCACAAAAGGGGTAGAGCCGCAGCTCCACTGAAGGGTCCTCAACTGAAGGGCCCTCATTTTCTCCCCAGGCTCGCACAAATTGAAGGACTGCAAGGACAGCTTATTGGCTCACCTTGCCAGCGGGGCATCCAGGGAGGGCTGGAAGTGATGGTCTCAATTAGGGGTGGAAAGGGGAGTGCTGTGCCTGGACGCTGCCTACATCTATAGTACTGTACTTTGAACCCATGCCAGAGGTAGGCATACCTTTATCAGAGCGCAGCAGGCAAAAACATTCAGAGCACCTGAAATCTCAGAGCTGTCTCTATTAATTGAGCCGTGAAATCGATTTAAAAAATCTCTGAGGTCACTGCTGCAGGTCCAGTTGCACAGGGTGCTACACACCTGCAGCTAGAATGGGTATCTGGGGGCAAATTGCGTCCTAATTATCTTAAGTAATGAATAAGAGAACAAAATGGAAGTGGAAAGAACAAGGGAAAAAGTTCTGGTTTGGACACTATTTCAGAGCTCAGTACCTGCTGCTGCCTCATCTGGATCTATTTTCAAATGTTTTCAAACCATGCTAATCACTCTTGTGAATTAACTCTGCAAGTCGGATGTTGGAAATTGAATGCAAAAGCAAAGTGGAAATTCTGCAGTGCTATTAAAGCTTAACCAGTTTGAGACTTAGACACAAAATGAGAAGCAGCAGCCCCTGGGTGGTGTGGGGGATGCAGAGCTTTGGAGAAGGTTGGGCTCAGGTTCTGCAGGGACACACTGACTCTCCAGGAGGTACCTGTAAGTGAATAAATACAGCCTAGGAAGAAGTTTCCCATTCCACCAATTTCATCTCCATTTAACATTATCTCTGCTCAAATCTCAGCTTCCTCATCCCAGCTCACCAACACTGGCCAAATGCTTGCAGCAGAATGCTCACCACTGCCTCCAGTCTGCCCACATCAGAGATTTTCTACCTAATTCCAGCTTCCTCCACCCAGGACTCTTCCCCAAACAACAATATTAAAATCTACATTCACAACTGCCTTCAGCATCTTCTTCATATATGTGCATTTCTTGAAGTCAGGTTCTGCCCAAGCAAATTATTGCTTTCTTATTCCTCACATTTCCTCTTGCTTCTTCTGCCCCACGTATGCTGGCATAACTGACAAACAAGCACTTGCTTTCCTTCCCCATCCTCATTACACACTCCTGAGAGCACAACAGTTGTGAACATCCAACTGCCTCAAGCAGGTTTTGTGGTTTTTTAACAATTTTGTGTCAGAAAAGACTAATACTCTCCAAAGACCATTAACCTTGATGTATCCCTCCTTAGGATGTTCAAACTTCACTTAATCTCTTTGGCAAGCCAGCCTTTTTGAGATAAACAGTGATGGACACAGAGCTTACTAGCACTCCTAGAGAGCCTTGTGTTGGAGATGGCAAGTGTGAACAAAACCACCCCGCTGAGAAAATAAAATGTTCAAAACAAAGGCTGTTAGAATAAAACAGCTTTATTTTTTTTGTCATCTGCTATTTGTGGTAAGTTAAAATGACCCTGTTTTTGGCATAGACAACATCGTTTGGAGACAAAAGAGATTCAGGGCTGAAAAGACAACAGGAAGATGACAGGAAGATGACCAAGGTGTCCATCTACATGAGACTTAAACCTGGTTTTGACATTCAGAAAATGTCTCCCCTCCTCGGTTCTGCCACCCCCAGCCCTCTCCTGGCTTTCCCACCTTTTCCTTCCCCCACTTTTACTTCAAAGCCCTTTCCCACACCTTCCATGTGCCACAGTGACTCTCCTTGGTGCCCTATTGCACCTCCTGGTGTCACTGCCATGGAGAACTCAGAGTACAGCCATATCTCCAAAAGCAGTGGTAAGTCCTGATGATAAATGGCACAGCCCAGCAGCAGGTCCCAGCACCCATAAACACTCAATACCAGGCTACCAGTAACTTTCTGAAGATGTATCCAGGAGTTGGTGACACACTGAGCAATAGTAGTGGAGAAAAGTATGAGTGGCCCTCTCAGGGCATGGCCCAGAAGAGGCAGCTGTGATCTGGAGATGAGGAGGTTTCATTCAGAGGGACAAATAAAGTCATGAATTAAGGTATCCTGGTGGCAGAGGAGCTATTACACATGAAATAAACAACCTTAATGAGGTTGTAACCTTAGATTTATGGTCTCATCTCCGTACACAGGACTTCAGGTGCAGAACTCCATTAGCACTAATGGGATGTGCACAATTAAAGCCCCCTACACCAAGATGAGACTGCTGCTATTAATACCAGTAGCAAACAAGCTCCAGAGAGGGTCTCCCATTCAGCTCAGCAGAGCAGTCTGAACAAAGCTCGTTTGCAAGGTGGTCATTTCTGAGCACTTGCTGCACAGCAGATACAAGTTTGAGGACTGACCTTTGGGTCAGCAGTCAATGTGTCCCTTCACACTTACTGGGATATCGGCTTTCTCTCCTGGGAACGGGCTCCAGCTCTCCGGCTATGGTTGGCAAAGTTTCCAACTTCAGTTGAAGGGGACAAAAATCACCTAGTCTGTACAGATACAGAACAACACATCTCAGTGCTTTAGCACTGTAAGCACCTTGCTTCTGCTTAGGTGTACAGCACATATCCCATGCTGAGAGGCAATGCACCAGTTAAGATCCCGGGACACAGCCTGTTAACCACTGCTACGGGCAGCAATCACCAGCTGAAAAAGGCAGCAGCTCCAGCTATGGTGTTCTTTAGCAGACATTATCCCCAGAATGGCTTTCTTGCCAGGGAATGGCAAAAGCTATTTACATCTGAGCACCATCACAGCATATATGGGGGAGATGGAATAAGGTGCAGGCGGTAGGCAGAACTGTGATGATAAAACATTAAATACGAATGTGATTTTAGATATTGTATTACGCTCTCCCAAGAGCTGTAATTTTTCATATATATGAAGCATTCAGAAAAATGGAATTGAACTCTTCATCACAACATTTTTTCTACAATATTAAAAATGTAATTTTACCAGAAGCCACGGGGACTCCTGTGTTCTTAATATACTTAAAGGTCTTTACAAGCCAACATTAAAACCGACTGAAATGCCGTACACATCCTTGCTCCTGCTTAACATTACTCTGAAGGCCATTCACTTTAATTTTGCATCGTAGTGTTCATTTTCTTGTATTCTTAACGCTCACAGATTTCAGCAGTACAGAATTCTGACATCATTCCTGAAAAGTCCGCGTTCACACAGAAAGCAGCAGAGTTTTACCGCCAGCTTTAGTGGCAATAGGCTTAAGCCCAAAAGTCTTAAATCTGATGGACATTAAAGATGGAGAAAATTTACTGGTTAATCTAATTTAGCCAGCACAAGAACATTCTCTACAAGGCCAAGGTTATTAATGGCAGCACAAGTAGCCGCATTTATGCAGAGGCTACTTAACTTTTTCCATTGTAATACTCTGCTTCAGGATAACTTTGAACAATTCAGGCTAAGCATTCCTGATGCTAGCTGTCTGACTAATGGGATCTTTTTTGGGAAGCTTTTGCTCAAGGGATTCAGCTATTTCCAAGACTGAGGTTACACGGAAAAAAAAAAAAAAACAACTGAGAAAACAAACTACAGTTTCACATGAAGAGCTCAAACGCTTCCATAAAGTTAAACAAGAACTTCAGCAATAAATCTGCTAAAAATTCAGACAATGACTGAGGAGTAAGGCTGAAAAAGCACACACTATGGATGAAAATGAAGTGATGTGCTAATTAGAGAATGAAGAGGCATAGGAAATTAAAAGCAGGTGCTAAGGAGAGATTAGGCAGAAGGACCTTTTCTGGTCAATAGGTTTACAAGATAGGGGTGTTCTCATCCCCACACTCTGGCCTCAGCCCTGCTTCACTGCTTTGCAAGTAGCAAAGAAACCTGTTATGAGCTGTTATCACCTCCTGCTATCAGGGCTGTGTCACAGGTACCCACAATGTGCTGCTGCTCTAAAGCAGGGGGATTACTGCATCCAGCACAGCCCTCAGACAGAGCCCAGGCATCTCTGTAAGACAAAATCCGCTTTCCTAAACTTTGGAAATTTGAGCCCTCCAGAGAGAGGAAAAACTGGAAATGTCAGTGAAATCTTCATCCAGCTACTCAGCATACAACCTTTTAATGGCTAATCATTTTCTCCATAAGATGTAATAATCAGGCAATTACGCTCAGATTGCATTTGGAGCAGATATGCTCCAAATGATATCAAGGACCTGCTGAGCGTGGACTGGATTGAGCACATTAAGCACTTTAAATGTATGTGACAGACATGGACGGCATCAGTCTTAAGGAGCTTACACTCCATAAATACAAAAGAGCCAGAACCCATTCTTAATGCACATAGCTGAAGGATCTGTTTGGGTCATTTATCCGACCTGCTGAATCTGGGCTCAGACACAGGACCCCTGCTAGGCTCACACCTCCACTGCCCAGCAATTGCAAGTGATGAAGCAGCCCATATGTTTTGTATCAGGAAGAGCTGCTGTTTACATAAGGAAATTATTCACCTATGTCTACCAACACCAAGATTCCAGTAATTAGTGACAAGTTCGCAGCCACTGTCTGGTGGGAGTCGGAGGTTTATGGCTAGGAGACCACAGGCGGGGATGAGCTTCTCGCCGAGAGTGCTGGTTTCCTCCTTTGGGAATGCTCAGCCCATGGCCTATGGCCCTCTCTTCAATGTGGAAACCCTCCTACTTCGGGTGAGAGCAAAGCAGATTCAGCTGTCCCTGGACAGAAAGCAGCAGCTGCACATGGAGGGAATGAGAATTTCAGATAAATGCCTGACTGGTACCACTCCAGTCACCATTTATTTGCGAAATAACATAAATATTCAAGAGAAGCATCTTCTAATAGCGTTACAATTAAGAAACATTAACTACAACAAATGCTTAGGATGTATGCACATAATTTGTAGACAGCCACCATCCAGTCACTTTGTGAGCATATTACTGCTTCAGTGTCGATTCAGAAGCTCTTTTTCTTCTCACTGATCCCCTTATTTCCTTTCCATAAAGTTAAATTCTCTGAGTATCCTTCCCAATTAGAAAACGTTCCCTTCTGAGTGAGGATTCATTGAGGATTCATTAAAGATTCATTAAAGTCTTACGGAAACCAATTAGCGAACGAGAGCTTTTCATTTCCAAGTAGCTCGTTGTGGTGCAATCTGTTACCCACCCCGTGACAATGCCAATTCCGTGTGACCCTGAGTCTGTACTCAGCCTCCTCTGCTCTTTGTCTGCAATATGCACAGCAATGCAAGCAAATGCTTACATCGAGCTTTGCTAAAGAAACAGGGCATACACAGTGGTGTTGTCTTAACAGCACTCTAAATTCTAAACCCAGCGGCCAAATTCAGCTAAAATGTGGTAGATTAGTAGGCTGAGGCATTTTGTTGAGGCAGCAACTTGGCAGGGGCTGAAGCACTGCTGGAAGTCTGCTGGTGTGGCCAGGCAGGAGCTATGCTGGAGATGTAAGGATTGGACCCACACCTGCTCAGGGAGGAGAAGGGACTCCGGGAGGAGCTGTGGGTTCTGTGGCAGCTGTGTGTGGAAGTCATTGGGAACAGCTCTTTGTGGTTGAACTAGGAAGACCAAAAAGCCACAAGGCAACTCCATGAATATGTGCTCATATACGCAACTGTAGAAACTGCTCTTCCATCAACTGCAAGCTATTACTTTTTTTCCACTGATGGATGCCTAATGGCATCAAGAGTCACGTTAAAAGTGATTAAATCAAGTAAGACCTTGTAGTCCATGTAAACAAGCTGTTAACATTGCCAGAACTCGTAATTACTAATCCTTCTGGAAACCAGTTTTTTTACAGCTAGTAACACTGGATGTGTCTGACTACATGCTATGCTTTTTGCCTAAGGTAAGCTGAAATAATCCGTATGGAAGTCACACATTTGGTCGAAAGCAGAAACTGCTCAAGTGTTACAATCTGGTGTAATACAGCCTTGATCGTCATATTGTTTACTTCTTATCCTAAAATACATAAATTGGTCATTATGATTTAGACTCCACTTTCAGGCATATTTATTACCACAGCTTGAAATAGACAAAAATATTGCCGCTATTGCATTCCAGTTAAATATTTTCGTGCCTTATTCTGCAATCTAAAAATTAAATTTACTAATGTTAAAAGCCAAGTGAAAGATTTCAGAACAACAAAAAGACAAATTAACAAATTAGTGACAGACAAAACGTACTGTAAATCTTTCAGATACAAGCTTTCAAATGTTAGGATACGCAAGCATACAAACACTGGCTGTGGGATGACACCTCTGAATTTTTCCATCAGCTTTCAGCTTTGTGCCTATTGGGTATGACTCTCAGTCCATCCAGCTAGAGACATGAAAAAAGATGAAGTCATACAATTGCATTGCTCAAATCTAGGCACACACTAAAAAACTCAAAAGCTTGATGTATCATTCCTTTTTAAGGAACACCAATACCAACAATGGTAAGGTTAATAAATTGATCATTTAAAACAGAACGGAAATCCTTAATGCATGCATCCTTTTCATCTTACAAAGCTCTTGAAGTTTGCAGCTTTGTGCTGGACAAACACATTGCTGCCCTTCCTTGTTTACTGACGTTAACGCCTTTTCATATCATTGTAAAATGGATCTGGTCATTTTTCCCACATATAAACGTTCTTTTTAATTGAAGTAAGATTTCTTTTTCTCACTAAGGAGCCTTTTGCAAAAGCTGTTTTTCAAGACACCTTCTACAGCTCTGCACAATTCACTACTGTTCAGCGTATGATGAGTCTTGTGAACAGCAATCTGTTCTGTCCATTGAAAGACTTAAAAAAATAACAACCAGTCCCAAAATGCCTTCCAGTTGTAAAGTTGGTGTGAAAAGCTTTCAATTCACTCCGTCTGGCGATGTCCCACAGAAGTACCACAGTTTTCTGAGCAGTGCTGATGCACTTGGTACCCTCACACCTGAAGATGAGGGGCATGAGAAAAGTGTACTTGGGAGCACACCTGGAGCAACGATCCAAAACTTCCACCACTAATTTGATGCGCTGCTCAAAAAATTTAACTTATCTTTCCAAACCTATCCAGAAGAACTCACCTCAAAGTGAAGCACATAATGACTCACATCAGAGGACTTAGAGCAGCATGGTCTTTTTCTTAAAGATCAACAAGCTGTGTGCAAAATTTGAAGAAAATTAAAAGCAAGTATAAAAACCAAGGGAAGAAAATGCACCGGCATACAAAATCACAAGGAAGGGTATATCTTTCACCCCTGGGCTGACACACTGGCTGTGAAACAGATCTACAGAGAGCAATTCAGTTTCTCTTACTGCACACATTGCACATATTTAGGCTGGTGTTATTATTTGCATCATCAGCTCCTAATGGCTCCTTAGCAGAGCGCCGAGAGTTTTCTCAGTCCTTTAGACTATCAAATAAGAACCATTACATAGCATTTGCTCCTCAGAGATGTCTCAGATTGTCATTGGTGATTTGTTTCATCAGAAGGCAAAAAAATCTGGCAAGAACGACCAACAAGAAGATTAATGACTCTGCACTCAGGAATTTACAAAGCACAAGAAGCACGAACATGAAGATATCAGATGTTCTTCACAAGTGTTAGAGGTTGCCATGGCCAACCCCATCCAGCACCTCTACTAGCACAAAGCAGGACATCCACATGACTCAGCCCTTCTCTACCACACACTCTGTGCAGATGCAAACAGCCACACAAACACTACCTGCTCTCACCTGGCAGCGCCTTATAGTAGTTCTGCTCAACTCTGCATGGAAGTCCAAACTTCAACAGGATGCAGAGAAGGTAAAACCCAAGTCCTAAAAAATTTAAGCATTTGGGGGAATATTGCATGGAACTAAAAAGAAAGGACACGATAATGTATATTGAATAACTGGGTATAGAAGTCCCTGGTTTCCTCCACGTGAGCAGTTTGCTGCAGAATACGTACAAATACAAGATGGAATCTGGTCCAAAAGGAGAATGAAATACCACTTCATAACTTGATGTAGAGATAAGGCACACCAAGTACGTCTAGATTAGAGAAAAGCTCTCTCTCATTTGGTTTCATTTTCCTCAAACATTAAGGATTAGTCACTGCTAACAACATGGCAGTAAATGGCATCTAAGGATGTCATCATGCCTACCTGCTGTAGGGAACCTGCTTTGGCAGGGGGGTTGGACTCGATGATCTCTGGAGGTCCCTTCCAACCCCTACAGTTCTGTGATTCTGTGAATTATATCTATTTTCTTAGTTTAACTGAGCAGATAGTCCAAAGTGTGGCTTCTTTTCCTGTTGCCTGTCCTGAAGATAATACGTACCCAGACACATTTCAGAGCATTAGAGAAGCTCTGTGATTAACCTATTCTGCTCTGTTTAAGAGCAGGTCCACTCACAGTTCAATACTCTGACTCCTCAGGGAGGGCATCACTTCAGAGTACAGGAACAGTAACTTTTTATCTATGCAACACCACTTGCATCCGCCTTTGCCTTATACCAACACTTTTATGCCTTGTTTGCATGTGAAAAGAGAGTGGGTGCAAAGGACTTCATCACTCTGTAGGCAAGCAGTCACAGCAGTGACTGCAGCATGGGGCTAGTGTTACCACAAAGGGAGATGGTATTTCACTTCTCACGTGGGCTCAGTTTTGAGTACAATTAGTGCACCTTAATAGTAGCAGTGGAACAGAGGCGTTGTCACAATAAAATGAGAGCTACACCAGTGAAGATTCCAAATATCAAGCAACCAGAAAAAAAACGCTGTATACTTTGTCTCTTGTGAGCATACACAATAGCTGTGGATATGTAACAGAGATGGGAGCTCAGTGCGGAGGCTGAGAGGTTGATGAGAGGTTCACTGATGAGAAAAAGAACAGTCAATGCTGACAGGCAGCAAAATTATCGACTGTTTCTGGAACAGTCACACGCAACATGAGAAAGTTCTCCTATGCAGTTCCTCTCTGTAAGTGATCTTTATGGCATCTACAGAAGCCTATGAATACCATGAGCAAAGAAGATTCTGTACTGCAGCTCACTACAGATATCAAAATTCACTATCTTAGCATTATTAAAATGGAGAAGTACGGAAAATTGAGACCAGAGCAGGCATTCTAGGGAAAACATTTGTTTCCAAGACTAAACACTGTATGAGTGGTCAAGAAAATGTTCTAACTTGTTTAGAGGTGATTTTTAAAGATTTTAATGTCACTGCATATGCGTTTAGAAGCCTTTCACAACCAAAAATAGATAGTGCTGTGATAATGAGAAAGGACTTGTCTACATAGAATGAGCTGCCAGCTCTACTACTTCAGGAAGGGAATGGGTAAGAGCTGAATTCCAGGAACACATTGATTGTGGGGAAAGCTGACACCAAACCCAGCACGGACACATAGCCCCTTTTAATTCTTAATCCCCACAGCTGTTGAATCTCATTTACAGACTGACAGCTTCAATTGACTCCACCTGCCTGGCTCAGGTAGGCTTCCCCTAATTCATTGCACCATGGCAGATGACCAAAGTGTGATTCAGAACAGAAGAGACAGAAACCACCTCCAAAATCTATTTAAGCCTTACTTACTATTGTAGCTCATTTCTCCATCTGACTCAAATCCATACACCTAGAGAAGCCATGAATCTCTACTGAAGATTTCAACATTTCTCCATATGCTTTAGCTGACATTTTTCAATTTAGCTATAATAAAGGCACTGATCTTGTTAAACTCTAACACAGGAGATTATTGTACTTTCTCTCATTTATATCCACAATCTTAAAGGATTCAAAACACACAATTTGTTTTGAATCTACCCTGAGCATTTATTCTGCTAACACCTTTTTTGCAGACCTAGTATGCGTAATGTTACTTCACTTTTTATATACAGCCACTAAAGAGACAGTCGTTTATTCCCAGTCATTTAGAAGATCATTTTTTCCCCTCCATTTCAAGTGCCCCATCTTATCCTAACTATCTGCTCCTACTTCTGCTGCAATGGGGATTTTCTGGTCCTTCAGAAAACTAGAAAATTAACACAGTTTAAATATTATTTATACAGAAAACAAAAATCACGTGCACTGTAGCAGAACGTTGAACAGATTTTTGTTTTCAGATAAGTTCACTGTAGGAACATAAACACAAGGGTGCCTAAAGTTTCCAAGATAAAAAGATCAGACCGGCAATTTGCCAGATATTTGAGGGCTGAACAAAATTTGCATACATATTTGCACAAATACCACAAGCACTATAGTTAAGACAGACAAAAATAAGTTCCTAATCTATCCTCTGTTTTCACACACTTCTGACTTTCCAAAACATTCACCTTGCAGGCTGAAATTTTCCATACTAGGTTTGCATTTAGAAGACGTTATTCATTATAGAAGACTAAAATCAAATTCTTACAGCCATTTTAGGCTCTCAGGACTCATCATACCATGACAGGCAATAACTTTTTCTTCTTCTTTTTCTTTTAAAAAACAGTAACATGAGTGCTCTGCCATGCATTAAACACTTAATGTTCTTGTTAAAAAGCAAAGTAGCTCAAGTTCAGGAATAAGTGCGTGTGCAGATGGTAAAGTTAACACAGTGTAGTCATGGCATCCATTTCCACCACACTACCTACTACAGGTTAATCAATTCTACAACATCTTCCGTGCAGATTTCAGCAGGATCATTGGGTTTCAGTCCAGCTGGTGGTGGCAATAGAAAATGGGAACACAGCCTAGCATGACATCGTGGGGATCAGCCTTCACAGAATATTGATTTGTATGTTCCAACTGCGAAGCCTATGAGATATTTGCAACATGGAAGGTCCACTGCACCATACTGTCCAAACAGATTAGAGTGAAAACGAACAACTGTTCTAAGTGACTAGCATATTATGGTTGTAAGTTCTCAACCAAAACTGGGAAATCTTAAATTTCTTCTGTAAACTCAGCTATGCTGAACGTTTGTAATAACTTGTTTTTATTTCGGATTCCAAGCTAAATAAAATATGTATTATTTGCAATGACTAAGTATGAATAACCGCCAGGCACTTAGAAAACCTGAGTGACCACAGAGAATTCCAGTCCAATATGGCCAACAAATAAGGAAATACTAAAATATCATTAAAATTTGCCTTTTATTTTTCTTGCTGGAGAGTTTTGCACAAACCAAGCTGATTGTTTTACAACATTCTTTTCCCAGTATACAAAGTTTTCAACAGGAGCACAAACACTGTAAAATTCATTCTGTTGAAGGTTATAGCGAAGTTTCTTCAATTGTTGTAGTCTTGGAGAGCTTGAGCCATGAAAAGCTTGCCCAGGTTCTGTGCATTGAACTCCTTAATATTCTGACAGTAGGTATTAATTTGACCTGTCAATAAAAAGAAGATTAAAACCTCATCAATTTTCAAATTCAGAAAAGACACCCCAGAATATGATTTTTTAAAAACAGCAAGATCACCTTTCATGTAGGATCATAGAGAAGCAACTGAAACAGGTTGAATACACTATACTCGGGAATTCACATCGTCAATATTCCCAAACAGGTTTGGAAAGAAGAATAAATTAGTAGAGTAGGTAAACTAGTATGCTCAAAACCTCATAATTTTCCTACAACTGTGTAATTTACAATTTCTTAAAAGATATGACAATAAGAAGATATGATGTATGACAATAAAAAGAACAATTTTTGTAGCTGTATCAGAAGCCTAATGATATATAAGCCTAATAATATTAACTAATGATTTAGCTAATTTAGTTGCTCTAAAATTTAGCTGTTCTAAAAATACTGTGTAGCTGATTTTCAATTCTGCTTCTGTACATCTGCTGTCCCTATTATAATGTTATAACAACAAATATTTTCCACTAACACCAAACATTGTGGTACCCCTGTTTCACAATTTCTAGGCTTTTTTTTTTTTTTTTTTTTTGTTTCCACCTAATATTTCACTTTGTTAGCTATTTCAAAAGCCATCAGGGTATGAAGACTTGTCAGTGCTATACAAATCAAATGTGCCCATTAAAACACTTTTATACAAGCCCTGCTTCAAGTTATTTCCCTAGTTAGCCAGGAATAGCAAAACAAGAAGCCAGTTTAATCAAAATTAAGACTGTTTAGAAGCCCAATAAACTCTCAAGCTAATGCTCTATTTGAAAAGTTTTTAAATGCCTCAGAGACAAAAGAGCTAAGTTTTATTCTTCATCCACAAACTTTACTTCATCTGAATTTAAGTAGATGCTTCCAATTCTTCCCTTGACTGCAGTAAAAAAAGAAATGAAGAGTGCTTTGGCTGAAAGCTTTGTTTCTCCTTTAATAGTTTTTAATTTCTCCTAAGAGATTATTCACATTAAGCTATCACTATCATAACACACGTGTGCACACTTATTTTGCATATTCTAAGCTATGCTAAATCTGAGTGTTTAAATACTTTACTGCTACTAGGATTCATTAACTGTTCAAAACTGTTCAGAACCATCTAAATGATAGTTTGTTGAAAGACTCTGGATTGAATAATGAATCAAGGACATTATTTCTTTTAAAAGGAGCAGTATGAAAAAATATCAGTACTACCTTAAATCTTTTGGACATTCCAAAATTGAAGACTTAATTATTATTTTTTTTTTCATGTCAAATCACTCACTTTCTGTACTCTAACTGCCAAGACTTCTGTTTAATTTTCTTCAAGTACAGAACAATGGTGATAGCTAAGCTGAAAATCCTCCCATAGTTTAAAAAAGAAAATGGATTTCCTGTGACATTTTCCAAACTTATATTACTTTCAGTGCATCTAGGTTTTCTGCTCCCTGTGAGGTTCCAACTATTTTTGCTCTTTCAGGGGCAGGCACTGAATTTTGTAGCAAACTGTGGCTGTACACTGCAGAACACCAGAAAACTGAACAGACTGGGGGTGAAACACAACCAGAAACACCTATGCTTTGTTCCCATTTATATTTTCATTCACATTTGGGTGTGGGAAGATGGAAGATAGATACCCTAGAACTCTGGCCACTAAGATCAAAGAAGTGGGCCCAATTCTATGTGAAGTTAAAAGCAACGTTCTCAGCTTCTGCAACAGTCATTTCAACGCCTAGGGATGGTCACAGTAACTTCGAGCTGCAGATAACAAGGCAGACACATGCTCTGCTCTGACTCAAAGCTCCTAGCCTAAGCAGTCGATTCCTGCCTCTCAGCTGTGCACCCCATAACATGTGGAGTTGAGGGAGGAGCTGGGCTATGAGCGCAGAGAGCAGCTTACTGGCTGCAGCAGTTGCTACTCCAATTTGCGCAGAAAAGCCACGCTCCATAGGGCATTTCTCCAGCTCCCCTTTCAAATCCCACTTCAGCTTCTCAGAATGGAGCCAGGAAGAGGCTCTTGTTGTTGCTCCTGCCCTTTTCCAGCAACCCATGAAACACAGATGGTCAGACACAGGCTAGCTATGATGGCCGAGTAAGAAATAAACCAAGAAAGTCTCCATACATCAAGTATAAAGCTATATACAGCCATTTTGGTTAAACACAAAGGCCTGATTTTTATGCTAAATAATGTAGCCATTTTAGTTAAACACATCAACCTGATTTTATACCAGCTAAATGCAGATGTTTTGGTTAAACACAGTGGCCTGATTTCATAAAAACATGTATGTTTATGCCAGTATCCGTAACATGCATCAGTTACTTCCCTAGATGGCTTAGAATTGTTCCACATGTGGAAGTTCACTTTCTAACAGAGGCATGGACTGCCTACTAGCAATGAAGTTGTTTATCTTAGCCACTTCTTTTTGGCTTTTTCTTCAGCCACAAGGGCAGTTTGCTCCAATCAGTGCCTTCGACCAAACGAAGAGCAGAATTTAGAACGAGTCCAACACCAAAACATAACACCATAGTGACAAAGATAACAAAAAATTAAGATGCTTTCTAGGGTAACAACTGCAGTTTTTCCCAGGGTAACATTCATGCGTGAAAAGACGAGTGAGAAAGACTGCTGGAACATTACCTGCAATAAGGAGTGATTCCATTCTGGCAGGGGGCTGTGGTGGTTTAAAAAGTTTATTGATATCCTCTTCAGGCAGAGGGGCTTCTCCTCGGCTTTGACGCTGTAAATTTTCTTGCTGACGTCTCTGCTGATACTGAAAAAAAAGCAACAGAAAAAGAATGCAGCAGTGCTTTGGAAGTCCTGTCAAGTTTTTATTTTCAGATGCTCTTTGCTTAACTAGCAAGTACGTTTTCAAAACCTTTCTTATCCATACCGGATAAAGAGCCAAGGGAATTCCAAATACCCCCTTATATAAGAAACAAAATGACCAAGTGAAAAAGTAGCACAAGCTCTAAAAGATAAGCCCAAATGTTACATTCAATTCACTGGCAACAAGCATTAGTATTATTTTCTTCCTTTAAGCTGGCACCTGAAAGAAGTGAGGCACTGGGAAATCATGCGGCACTGAAGTGGTAGGGATCATTGTTATTATTTTTTTTCAGAGTTAAATACTGTATCTGATGAAAAGATTACAGCATGTTAGATAAAAGCTTCCATTTATCCAAGCAAAAATGGAAAACAAGGTTAGAATACGAAGGTATATGAGAAACCATTGCCTCAAACAGTTATAAAAGTATAAGATGGTAATACCCAATTTTACGTCAGTTACAGGTCTAAACAACAGTAATGTGAAAGGGAAAGAGAACTTGATTAAACACGGTATTTTAAGCCAAAAGGTATTAACTCAAACCATCACAAAGTGGTAACTGAAACAAAGTGTAACGGCTCATTTCTCCATTCAGGTTATTCATATATTCTGCCACACGGATGTCATTTCTTTGTAGGTTACCCAATGACACACTGAAGCAGCAGTCTGTAAAAATTAATCTGCTACTAAAATATACTGATATTTGTTTTCAGTACTTCTCTTTTCCACGTAGATTATTAAAACTTCATAAAAATTAAGGCTGATCATTTTTTCATCTGTTGGATAAACATTTGTTCTCGCAGAACTACATGCATTCAAAAATACATATGTGAGATTTTGTACCAGGTGTCAGAGCCAGGAGTAAACATTGTAAGCTTTGTCCACCAAAGTCCTCATATTCAACACAAAAAAACTTTAAAATAAACAAGCCAAATTGTACGGAGTATATTCTCTCACTTACTTAAACATATCTGTGCACAAGAGAACGGTTCATACTTGGTGGCATACTGAAATGAAGTAATTTTTTTTCCAGTACTAGTGACAAATGCATCTTTTTGGACATTGTTAAAAATAAAATATTAAATGCCCATATTTGTATGTGAATTTCATGTAGTTTCTTCTTTCTTTGCATTACCCCATCCACTTCTCAGCAGTCTGCCTATTATTCTCTATTGAAACGGCTTGCTCTTAATCATAATCACTCCATTTTAAAAATGAAGTTAAGACCACTAACTATGTCACAATGAGCCACTACTAAAGCAGTCATAGTTAGTAAAGAAATGAAGTGAGACACCATGGAACCTACTCTGTTCTGCTTTTCCAAATAAATAGATCCCCTTGTTATCCACAAAACCTTTGAAGTGTATGCCACCTTTCTATTCAAATTAGGCAGCAAAGGAAAATAATTCTTCTGAAGATAACATGCAGGAAGAGTCTATGTCCTCAGGAATTGCAAAGCCAGAAGAGGCCCCTGATCACGTACTGCTTCCTTAAAGTAATCCCTATGCAAGCCCTATTTAAGTGGGGGGGGGGGAGGAAAAAAAAAAAAAGCCCATTCTGATTTAAAATAGCCAGTGATAAAGCATTTTACATGAAACATGGATACTCTTTGTAATAACTAGCTACTTTGTGTAGCAATAGCTGCAATATTTTATCTGTAAACCAGCCTGGTCCAATTTGAACTGGCCAATATTAAATCTTGTTATATCTCTGTCTGCGAGATTAAAGAGCTCAAATTTATTTTTCTTGCAGGTACTTCTTGAGTAAGCAGGTCACTCCTTAATTTTACACATGAATTTATCATATGAAGTGAATTGTATTCGAGAATATTGCTTTCAAGGCTTTTAAATCATTCCCACAGAGCTTTTTTCCAATTTACCAGCATTCTTCTCTAATTAGACATGGTACTGCATTAGTTGCTGCTGCTGCTGCTGCATTTGGTAAAGCAACTGCCTCAGAAATCACAGCATGGTTGAAAGCTGGAAGAGGACTTGAGGTCATCTGGTCTGTTCAAGCAGGAGTATCTACAGCTGGTCTTTCTATTCTGGATTCCCAAACCAGAGTCTTCTGGATTTTAAGCAGCTTTTTTTGGCATTTGGAATTAAAAGCCAGCACCACCTGATCAGTATCACTATCTACTGACATAAAATATGACTGAAATGTCATTTCTGATGAGGCCACTCTGCTGTCTTTTCAGTATGGACTGCTTCTTTGGAGGATTATATATGATGGTATTAAAACAGTTTGCTTCAGAACACTTCACTTGTATTTCACTGTATTGCTCTTTCATCTCACTTACTAATCCTCTAATCCTTATGTCCACAGTACATCTATCAAGTGACCTTGCTTTTATCACAGATCACTAACAAACACATAAAATAGCAAAGACAGACAAATCCCCATCATGTGTCAGCACAACTGAATTCATTTGATGATTCCCCACTAGCTGTAACATTTTATGACCCTACTTAACGGATATGTTTCTGTAAAAATTTTATCTTGCTTAGATCCAGACCCAAATCTAAAACCATCTGTCTTAGATAACACTCCCAAAACCGTATTTCATGGAGAAAGTCTTCTCGTTCAGGTTTTCTCTGTTACCAACCTGGTGCTTCTGCTGCTGCTGCTTGCTTACATTCCTCAGGTAGGTATTGTATTTCACAATGTCTTGGCTCATCTCATCCACTCTGTCCATCAGCAGCTGCAGACTCTTCCCCAGGTGATTACTGAAATACAAAAAACATTCCTGAAAGACTGAATTTATTACATATATATATATATATAGAACTTGAAAATTCAAGTTATTTGACAAACTTTTCTGCACTAATGGCAGAGCTTGCACATGTATTTATTTATTCAGTTCCTGGTTATTTTTGTTCATGCATGTATTTGGAGACATTCTACCTGGCTTCTCCTCCTGCAGTGTCTTGCCACATTACAAATATGATATTCAAATGTTTTGGTCTTTGCAAAGAACTTCCTAGTTATGAAAACCTTCTGCTTAACAAGACTTATGGATTCAGGTCAAATGTTTAAAAGAGAAAGTCTGATGCCTTTGTGGTGACACACAACCTTGAAAAACATTCTAGAAGATGCGTTCAGTTTGGTTTCAAGCTATTTCTGGCTTTTTTTCAGCATTTCTAATGCTCAATAGGGATTGTTAAATACTCTTCAGAGGACTCTCTCATTAGCTAGACCATCAAACCATGCCTGGGAGGTTCAGCAGACATCACTCGATTTTAGCTGTTGAGAGGCAGTATCGCATCCAGCCCAGCCAATTCCACATTCCATATCATAGGCAACATGGAAGCAGCTAGGCTGGGTGCGTCCAGTTCCAGTTATGCGATCTGCAGCCTTGGCCAGACAAATGCAGTCTGTTAAACAACTTTTATTGCAACCGTTTTTAGCAATTGGTTCAGTATTTAGCAAGAACTTAAGGTATACTTTCCAAGTTTAAGTTTTGGAACTTTAAAGAGTGGTGCCCATGGAGACGGTATTCATCCTAGATTATGTTTACAGGGTAGTGCAGTAAAAGAAGGGTACTCACTGCTCTGTATTGATCCCTTTGATCAGAAGCTAGGTTTCTGGCTCCAAATTTAAGCCACACCCAGTACAACCTGGCTGAAGACCAAGGATTAAGCAGCTAAACCTCATTCTTCTCCTCTTCAACTGAAATCCACTAATATTCATGGAGTTTCTTTCAACTAAAAGCAGTTTGGTGCATTTCTATGTCAGAATCATATCCCTCTGTCACCGTTTCTCCCCGTTATCTGAGATTCCTACTGCCTTTTACAAAGCATTCACTCCATCCTAAGCCCTATGGATTGGGGAAACTAACTGGAAGAGCCAGTAGGAAATAGCAGCGCAATGAGAAAAGGGAACAAGACACCTAATACTAAGCCCACTGAATTCAGAACTGTAGACAGATGCTTGTAATATACAGAGGCACTAGAAGATACCTGCTGGGAACGTAGCTCAAGACACTCGCCCTCATCCACAAGAATCAGAACAGCTATTTCACCAGCTGAGCTGCCTGCTTACCCAACAAAAGGCTGGATCGGTAATTTCTGAGCACAGTTTATTTAAAGCCATAGTCTTAAACTTCTGTTGCCTACAGGGGCAAATGGTGAGGAAGATTTCAGCTACGTAGCAGAAAGAAAGGCGCCACTGTAATAATTATTTTTAAACTCCTTGGAGGGTTTCTTTCTTTCAGTCGAGCATTTCAAGCACTGCGATATTCAGAACTGTGGAATATTGCCATGGCCATGGGTGTACATGTTTTCATTTTCTACAGAGTTTATATTACACTGAGTTAGTGTAAGAACTGGATATTATCAGAACACTAATGATCTTACAGGGTTTGCAGCCATCAGGAATACAAAATTATTTTACAGATAGCGCCCATATGAAATATAGCTGGTTACAAGAATGATTTTATGTGAATCTCTCTAGGAGCAGCTTAGTATAGCAGAATACTGAAACAGGGAGTTATTGTTAAGACACTGCAGTAATATAATGTTTGCTCTCATTGCCAAGGAAACAAAAATCTGAAAACAGATAACTTAAACAGATGTGAACTGAGACATGAAGTGATAAGTATGCTCCAAATACAGGACCTGCTTTTTCCTTATGTCTCATGTGCCTGATACTCTCTTTTACTCCATCATCTCTTTAAGAATATATGAAGGCCAATAGGAAACAATTCATAAAACTCTGTATGCGACCTTTAAGTACATTTTATTCAGCAGAAGTTTATATGAGTGAGATTTAGAAGGTTAAATTGTATTGCTCCAGCCCATAAAACTCACCATACACTTACTCAGCCCAAAAGCTCTTTTAGGTATCTCCTTTCCTTCTGCACTCCCATAGAAGATATCAAAACTTACACTACATGGTACCTAAATGCCTGATACACTTTAATGCAATAATTAAAAAACAAAAGTGCAAGTAATTGCTGCTCACATATCCATAAAGATTCATTTTCCTAAAAGTCTCTGTGATAGTGAAATGGAGACAACACGGAGTTCAGCACCCAACAAATTGTTCTGTGAGCACAAGTAATACAGAAATAGCATTTTCAACAGATGTGTTGAGATAGCACTAGGAGATGACTCAACCTCAGGTATCAGTGAATATTCATAGGAGAAAATTATTAGAAATACCTAGCTGTAGGATTGCCATCATAGCAAGCATCAAAAAGTCCACACAGGTGACTGTATACATGTTAGTGTTGTGCACTTTTTCAGCCTTATAATTGATTCCCTATTCCCCCCATTACTCTTCACCAAAAAGGGAAGATACACACTCAAATAGTTGGCACAACAATTACTTCCAATTCCTTTTATCAAATAAAGTTAAAATAATTCTGAAGGTGAGAAATGGAAAGCTATGAGTGGACAGCCCTAACCCATAGGTGACTTGGTTATTCTGGCTGACGAGCCTTGCCTTTGGCAGTATTATGGTCTAGCTTCCATGGAAGAACAAAGCATTACCTATAATCAGATTACATCCATTTATCATTCACTGCATGAGTGTATCCTGTTGAGCAACCTGGTCTAGTGGAAGGTGTCCCTGCCATAGCAGGGGGGTTGGGACTATGTGATCTGCAGGTCCCTTCCAACCCAAACCATTCTATGATTCTATGATTAGGATGCAGATCTGACTAAAGGACCTGAATGCAAGCTTCCCTCTTCGTGAGGGAATGCTCATACCACCAGAGCCTGCCGTTGTGGATATATTTTAGAAGAGCAAAGGTATGGTTTGCTGTTGCCAGCAAAGCTGGTTTAAAAGGTTCCAGCATCAGCATCTTCCTGCCTCTCCCTCTGCCCAAGGATTACAGCACTCTCAGCTGTATGGATTCAGCTGTTTGCGTGGGCACACTTTAAACCGTTCCAGTGAAACGCTCTACTGTAAATGCAAAAACACCCTCTGTTGGGGTTTCTTTAAACAGAGGGGGAGAAAGAGAGAGAGAGAGACTGAAGGAAGGGCTGGAAGGGAAGAAGAGTGGGAGCCTGACTTTTTCCACCAGTCTATTCCACAAAGCTATTTGTACAGCCGTACTCCAAAACAGATGAGGGAATAAAAAAATCTTTGAGGGCGGGAGGGATGCAGAGATGAAATGGGGATAGAAGGGAGGAATGATGCAAGCAGCTGGGGGTTGGAACCTCAACTGGCTCCACTTCTGTAGGATTCGTAGCACGGAGCTACACATGAAGCCCACATTTCCCTCAGCATCTTTAATCGGGAAAGGACTCCACACGTACTCACTAAAGGTCTGAAACACCCACAATGCATCCTCAAGTTAGCCACCAAAGCTTCAAAAAGAAGCAGGAATCCCCATCATTCTTAGCTTCCCATGTCCCAGGCATTAGTTTTTTCTCTCTCCCTACATGACTTGTAAGGCCTCACAGTTCGCACTTTCAGAGAAGCTGAGCTACCCATGCTGCAAAAGGAAGCAGAGCCTCTGAGATCTGAGTTGCCATGCTGATCCATGCACTTCACGTTGGAGGATGGCAACACAGAAGCTGCAGGAATCCAAAAAGAAAGGCCTTCCGAAATTATCATAAAATAAAGTACATGCAGGATCCATTTATTTGCATCTTGTCTAAAGAAAACAAGAACAGGGAACAGCAAGGGCAAGCACAAGAAGAGCCCTATCTACTGCTCTGGTTTTCCAATTTCATCAGCTGTGCTGAGGCCCCTCTCTCCGTCACTGCTTTATGGGAAAAGGTGCCACTCTGCACAGCATTCTCCTCCTGAGGGTAACAGCACTGTGTGGATTAGAGAGGTACTGCTGGGCCAAGCACATCTTTTTGATTAAATATTTCTAAGGAGCATTCCCACCACTTAGCAGAAGAACTTGTTTACATCTCCACATTTCAGCCTGAATACAACCTGTGCTCTTTTTAAGAGGATTTTGTTTGAGTGAGATATGTAAGTCAGGAGTCTCAGAGCTCCATTCCCTTTTCTATTTTGACTTTGATGTGTGCCTTTGGGCAACACATTTACCCTCTGTGTGTCAGCTTCCCCCATCTGCAAATTAGAGATTTTCATAATTATCTTAATAATCCGTTAAACACACAGATTTCTGAACAAGCAGTACAGTGAACAAAGGTTAACATTATTTTTGAATGCCAAAGTAACCCTCCTTATGTCACTTTTGTAAAAATACCGCATCTGATGTTTGAAAAATCTTTCTGCCAAGTAGATGTTACTGCAGTAAATGTTCAGCACATGTTCGCTTCCACTGACGCACACTATTAGAAAAATTGCTTGAGACAAATTGAGATATTATAGAACAACCCTATTATGAAGCTAGACCACAAAAAAGCTTTTTTTAATTTAAACTAGATCATCAATGGAACAGGGAAGAGATGGATGAGAATGGGAAAGTTGGTTGTAATTATTTCTCTGAAGATCTGGAACATTATCTGACAGGATTTTAATTCCTGAGTTTCTATCAAAAGATTGGCAGCATTCCAAGGTCTTCACAAGACATTTTGGTCCTTAAGGGTAGCAGGAGGATAACAGTTTGAGCAAAAAGGCCTTTACTTGCTATTACTTGCTAGCTGTGCGCTATTCCACCTTTAACTTCTTTCCCGAGATTACTCCAGTTAACTCACAATTCACAAGAGAAACACAGATTTATGCCCAAAAAGTAAACTACTTCATACAATTATCACAAATTTACTTCAAAAGCAAAAAAGACATTAAGGTGCATTCAAAGTACCTCAAATAGGTACAGCTTCAAACTCAGACAAGGTGGGTGGCTGAACATGTGAGAATCTTGATGAAACAAACACTCCAGATGAGAAGAACCAAGGGTAAATAATTTCATTGCCAAAACCATTGCTTCAGAAGATTAAAAAAGGTTCAGGGATGCTCCCAAAGGACAGGGTGAAAAAAAAACAGAAGCCAAAAAAAGCCACCAAAAACGAACAACAACAAAAAACCCATCTCACTCTACCTAAAATAAAGTAGTCTTAAAGCTACTGCCAACTAAATCTACAGCAGCAGCAGAAGTTCAATGAGGAAGACACCTCAAAACTTAAAAATAAAACATTGATATATTGATTTTTCAGCCTATACAAGGACAAAAATAAGGAAATACAAAATGAAAATAAAACTCCAGAATAGTGGTAATTTGAACTCCCCTACTTCAGGCATTATATTCTTTGACAGAAATCTTGGTAACTGAATTCAAGTTAAAATGAGTTAAATATTTAAGCAAGCAATGTAAGTCACCCTCCACCCTACCCAGAACAAATGAACATTAAAGTGTTCCTATCTTGCCAGTTGATGCACACCAATGTAAGATGTCACTGAACGTAACCTGCCACATAACTAAAAGCAGCTCTAAAGAATTAAAAAAAAAAAAAAACAAATGCATTTACAATAATCTTCAAATAAACTCACTGGGATAATTTACAAGATCTTGTCTGCTTCAAATCAAACTAAGCACCTTAAGCTTCTCCAACAGACCAGGTGAGCTTGAAGAATGCTACCAGGAAAGTCAGTTCAAGACGCAAAGCTGAAAACTGATGAATCTGCTGAATTAATTCCCCATTACTGGGAAGCAGTAGTCTTTGGTAAGCTGAAGAAATTGCTGCCAGCATAAAGGATAGTAACTATGCAAGTTCAAAGAAACACATTTAATTGAAAAGTCACTTTTAACCGGGTTTATCAAGAATCCATTTCCACCTGTGTCATTGTCAAGAACAGTGCTATACTGCTCTAAGAAAACACCTACTGAAAATACACTTTGATTCTAAAAGGAAAAAAGCTCTCCTTTATTCTCCTGTTGTGAAGGATTCCTAAGCACAAATGGACAGCTTCTTTTTTCCTTCACTTCTCTGATGAAAGGACTGCCACAAAAACCTGTCTTGCACTAGGCTACAACCCCAACACTGCCATTCCAATAAGAAAACTAACTTGTACTTGTCTGTCTTTTAGCTTGAGTCAAGGTAGCAGTACAGCACAGTTACTACCAAAAGATGACAAGCCAGTGAAAAACTTCACCTGTGTTCTGTGATCTGTTCAGACTCATTTCCATTTCCAGAACTGTACTGTGTGACTAGCAGCAGCCTGAGTAAGGATCCAGGTTGCTTAGTAGTCTTTTTTAACAGGAGGAAAGAAAGTCCCAGAAGCAATAAAGGACAACACTGTCAAGTCACCTGCATACCTTCCCACGTCCTCATCACAGTTCTCCTTTTCATGGTAAAGTGGCAAAGCTCGTGAAGAATTGTTCATCTCTCACATCCAGTACCTGCCCATTCCTCATGGCAAAAGCCTTGACATCGTAAAAAGACTGACAGGAAGCCTGGACACTGAGTAGCCTGCACATCTCAGCAACAATTCTTTACCTACTGATTAATTCCAGACACGGCAACTGAACTGGACAAATTATTGACTAAATATTCCCTTGTGACATGTGTAAGTTCCCAAGCACAGTTCAGCCTTAGATCCAATCTCTCTTGCCCAATTTCTCTAAAAACATCAGATCCCTCAGTATGTGAACATAAGCTCTGGAAAAGAAAACAGAATGAAATGGAGTTGAAGACTACTGCTAACTCCAGCAACATATGGACTACTAGCAACATGGAATCTTAAATAGCTTTACATGGCGAGGGGAAGAAAAGGACCTAATTTGGTTGGCAGGGTCAATAGTGGAGATCAGAATCTTGGCAGATCAAGGTAAAAAGAGTGTTACAGTCCAAAAATCTATTAGTGAATATATTCCATTTCTACACAACAAGATATTGCATCCTTTTCCGCATCTGGTTTTTTCAATCAGCCCAATAATAACCAAATTAACTACACTGTGTCAGGTAGGATTTAACTACCATCAAATTTCTGATCACGTTGCTCTAGGTGAAGCCTCTTTTGTATCATAAATGTACTTTTGGGGCAAAGTGCTACAAGAACAAAAAGCTACTTAAATAATTATCGACATCATTAATGCTGGCTGCCACCAACATCAGCCTGAGCTTTTTTTACAGTTTCTCAGACAGACTATTCTTTTAATGAATCCTGCAACTTAAGTAAGACAAACGTGATTTATTTTTTATCAAAATTATTAACAGCGTCACTTAAGGATTACCTAACAGAATTATTTGCCTTAATTTTTCTGAATGCTGGTATTTTTCTGAAGTGAAGAAAATATGCATTACTGAAAGGGGTACATAGTTCAAGCAGTACAGGTAAATACAGATCACGGGCTGATTTTAGTCCTAGAATTAATGCTATTGTTTTACCACGCAGATTTTCCTTCAGCAAAAAACATATGAAGGTAAAGTCTTAACCCCATTAGAGTCAAGGCAAAGCTTCCATGGGCTGTAATGAGACTGGGATTTCACCCAAGGTGTTAAACTGTGGCTTGGGAAAGCGAATAAAAATACATCCATTATTGTAACAAGTACTTACCTGCTAGCCAGACTGAGCAATTCATGTCTATCAGCTACTGCAGATTTCTTTTCCAGTTCCCACAACATCACATTGATCAGGTATGAATTCTTAATTACAATGGGCACTTCTTCAAACATGTTTTCATAAGCGATATTTGCTTTTTTCAAACTGTGAAACAAGTTAAAAATATTTATTAAAATAACCAGTACCTGTTGTTCATTTTGTTAAACTGTTGCTCCAGCTACATTAAATAGGCAATTTGGTTAAAACTTCCCATTTCCAGAGCTCCATCTGCACGCAGAAGTCAGGTCTCTCTGTTAGAGAGCATTTGCATGGCAAAACCTCACATTTACAAAGAGTAGGAAAAGCTGCTCTACAAAAACTCTCAGAAGTCAAGCAGCTGCTTTGCTCGCTAATACATTACTTACATGAAAAAGCCTCCAGCAAAAGACTGCACTGACAGGATTAACTCTGCCCCTTCCAAAATACTTCACTACTTTCCCTGCCATCAGATTTTCTTAAATAGAAGTGAACAGTTACCGTATAACATCAAAACAGCTTTAAAGTCATAACTACTACAACAATAAACTATTTCCCCAATAGCTAAATAATTAAGAATTTTATTGATGAAAATTAGACTGACAAAACACCATGTTTCAGAACAATTAAATTCTATGGTGGATATTAAAATACAAGTTTATAGTGCACTTTTAAAAAACATAACAACTATTGTTCGTGTTTTAAAATAAAGTAGATACTGACACCTTTCATAAAATCTGGAAATAAAAGCATGATATATGTTTCTAAGTAAATATATCCTTAACTTCTCTGTATGCGTATGGAATCTTAAAAACATTTGTCTTTTTTTTTTTTTTTTGACTGAGGACCAGATTTGTTTGTTCATTATGCAAATGTTATCTTTAGACACAGAGCAATGAAGTTACTTGGTTTCTTCTCAATGAATAAAGTTTAACAAGTGTTTGTGCTTTTGCTGTTGAACACCAAGCTGTTTGGGGAATAAGGAGAAAATTCAGGCCTACATCTACTACAAGCAACTATTCTTTTGAAACAGTTAATTACCTTTTACTCGAGAAGACTGTGTCCACACGGGGGAGTTAATTTGGAATAAACACAAAAGACCAGCTATTGTAAAATACCTGTTCAATTTTCCTTCTGAAAAAAACCAGCTCAAAGACAGACCAGCTACTTCTACTTCCCTTTCTCTCCTGATTCCTCCCTTTCTTTTCTTTTTTCCTTTTAACTTTTTTTTTTAATATTTTTTTGACTCTATTCCCAGACACAGCTGCCTTTGCCATGTTCCTTAGAGCCAGCCTGTCCACCTCCAAAATGAGCCCAAGTCCCCCCACCCCTGCCCTCATTTAAGTGCCCAATGACAGACTTCTGTTCCTTCTCCATGACTCTATCAGTACCATCACACAGAACACATCCAGTTTCCCAGCACGTGCTGTTACATGAGATTTTAAAAATACTGTATTTCATCATCCCATGTACCTTCCTGCACCCAAATAATCCAGGAAGATCATCAGAAATCATTCTTCTCAATTACTTACGCTTCTGGAGAGAAGTCCTTTTCTTTGCAAACTTCCATCAGTTTGGGAGTCAACCGATACGCCTTCAGTGACAAAGACCCTTGGGCAGTCTTAATGGGATCTATAATCAAAAACAAAGGAAGAACATTAATATAAACTCCAGCTTACTTTATAATTTATAAACAGGAGGCAAAGAAATAAATAGTCGTCTTGGAAAAATAAGACAATCAACACATATTGAAATGTAAAATACAACTAAGTACAATGAGGTTGATTAATAAACATAACTTGGAGAACACAGTGGGGATAGAGAACCCTCCTACCCATAACATTATTTTCCCATTAAAGGTCTAATTCACATTTTCTATTTCTTAATGTGAACTATCCGCATAACTTATGTAACAGCGACCTCATTTAAATAAATATTTTCCCCTCTAGTCATTATGCAGTAAATCAAAATATTCGTTAAACAGCATTTTAAAGAAAATAGTATTTCTGAGCAGCAATAAGCTAATTCAGATCAAGTTGCCCTGCTGCTCGGTGCACAGCGATGTAACTGGTATATAAAATGCTTAATTTTGCCGTGACACACTATACTGAATGTAGGGGGAAATTTTCTAAACAAACTGTTACATTCCTAGGACAAAGAAGCTTAACACTTACTGCATGATAATGGCTGAATCATGCCAACATTAGAATAAAAGCTGTGTTAACATTCATGTTGTCTGAAACTTAACGCAGTAAAACTTTTAGCAATCGGTGATAAAATAAAAACCAAAATAGACTGAAACAAGTGGAAAATTCATCAAGGTCTGATGATGCAATGTTTCCAGCCAATATAAGTATACTTTAACAACTTGTTCTTTACTGTAATCCAATTGTTAACATACTGAAACAATTTTGGGGCAGCTCATAAGATTGATCGTATTCATTAGTATTTTTTCTGACAGATACTCAGGACGTTACATTTACTTCTCAGCTGGAAACTATATGCAAGTCTGCCAGATATGGCAAACTGTGAGTGTTTGGGGAGGGGGAGGCTATAAAGCTGTTAAATTGCCTACGGTTCTGATACAGCACAGAACATCTGGTCTGGAGAGCTTGAGGAAACACCATTAAATAGGCAGAAAAGAAAAAAATCTTTGTGCTAAGAAACAGTCCAGGTTTTGTATGCTTCTGTCAGAGGTATAAAAAAAACTTGGCAATTCGTGTCATGATTGGTCAGTCACGTACAGAGCCAGACACGCTAGCAATCGGGGTTTGTTAGACATCTGGTCGAGTTCCACCAGCCCCTCTGACGAGGGAGGGGAGATGAAGGAATAAAAATGAAGCAGCTACTCCAGCATTCCAAAACGTACACATCAGGGCTCTGATAGCAAGAAAAATAAACAGAAAGAAGGAAACCCTGTCTAGACTTAGCTGCTGCTGAGGCTGCCGTAGACACAGGGTTGGTATTTACTTGAAAAGGCCTGCCAGGCTACTCTTACAGGCAAAAGACAGAATACAAAAATAGTAGTAATAATATTAAGAGGGGAAAAGAATAATAAAGGAAACCTCATACTAACCGTAAATGAGAACTACAGACTCCTCAATTGCGTGCTGGTAACTGAACTGGGAGTCCAGGAGGGCACGGGTGACAAAAGAGCCATAGTATGTGGACTGGTACCAGCCAACATGAAGATGATCAATGTTTACGTGGCGAAGGCTCCGCATCATTTCCATCTGGTATTGAACTGGATTAAATAAAAATTATGTTTAGAAAGTAAACTTACACAATTTGTACTATTTCTAGAGAGCATTTAATATTCAATGACTAAATTGTACTACTTCTTTTCATTGGTTTTTTCTTTCATTCACTGCATAGAAGTGTGCTCCTGCACTAATTAGACTATCTGCAGGAAAATACAGGGCTTCCTCAGAAAGTAAGACTAGCCTAAGCAAGCAGACTTTCTTTTTTCAGCTGGACTTAATTGCTAAAGCGATCAACAAACTGTTACGTCTCATTTGCAGTGCATATTACTTGCTCATTCATAAAAAATCACAGATACCAGGTTTCATTAACCAGTAGTAATTTACCATTTTATAACAAAATAAATAGTGATTTAAATCACAGTACTGCTAGGAATTAGATAATATTCCTTTAGATCCAAAAATCATCTAATGCAAATACAAAATAGGAAAGAACTTTGTGTGCTCTTCACAGTTTAGAACTACATTTTCAGTACTACAGTTTGAGGCACCCACTATAGCTGTCAGACAAATTTAATTGCATTTATCTTCGACTTTTTAACAGTGTTTCTTTCATATATGTATATGCAATATATATAAAGATAGAGAGATAAGTATTATACATAACATACATACAGAGCGTGTTATCTTAGCAGAGAAAGGTTGATTTTTTGATTTGTATTTTTTTAAACCCACAGCTGTAATGTTTTATTGTGTCCGTGAACAAATTCTATTTCTACCAAACGCCTCATTCAGACAGATTACCATGATGGAAGAGCAATGCTTAATGTTTAAGCAATGTTTAACATGCTCCGATCGAGCAGATCCACACACCTTATCGCCTATCAGACCTTCTAGACAGACACTGCCTGCTGACTGTATATGAGGGGGCTGATTTCTGTGTGCCAGTGCTCACAGCCAAACGATAGGCAATCAGATGCAACAGCACTACATGATCCTTCAGTTTTATCTGCTGCTCCAAATTCACAAAAACAACTCCATCCTATGCACTTATTTCTGCGTTGTTGTTTTTTTTTTTCCCATGGGCTCTCCTTGCGCAGATGAAAATATGACATTCATTATAAAAGAAAGCCACATAAATTAATTAGAGAATAGAACGTGCTAAGTGTTCAGAACCCACTTTATATCATTTCCAGAATAAAAAACAATTACATCCTTTTAAGATATGAGGAGACGTTTCTCAAGAACGGACACATTTTCCAACTTATCACACACAAAGCACAAACTAAATTCTGCAGTCTGCTAACCCTTTTAAATTACATGTCTTAAGCAATCTACATACGTTTGTATAAGCACTTGCAGACTTCTTCCATCAGCATACGTTGGTGCCTGCATTCTATTTCATGATGCCTTGATATAAATGACTTACAATTTGCGTTTCACCCAGGACACCAACAATAACCTAGCACCCCACAGCTAACACAGCAAAACCATCCAGGTTCAGTCTGAAATGCCACACGCACCTATGCAGAAAGGCCCGCGCCACGGGGCTGCCACTGCACCGCGGCACATCTAAAGGTGTCACTGCTTCCCAGGACAGCCAGCTAACTGGAACCGATCTAACAGTTCCTTTACAGTCACTACCAACACCTTTCCCCTCGCCAGACTGAAATAAAATAAACGTTAATCCCCTTTTCATTGCATAACTTCCAGAAATACAGGACAGCTTCAGGAATCCTCCTTATTCAGCAGCCCCCGCTGTTCAGCAGGTAGCGTCTCAAGACATTTCCCACTTTTCTAACAAAAACAAAGTCAAGATCTAGCTTGTCAGAAAAGCACAGTCCTTACATTTAAAGGTTTGGTCGGCTTTTTTCCTTTTCTCCTGCTTTTTACAATTAAAACATACAGAACACAATTCTTTTCCAAAATTGCAAGGCAGCTGCTATGACCACAATTTTAAATAGAAAAAGCGTACGATACATTCAATAAATGTGGAAAATGTAGATAGAATGGGCTATTTTGGTTTAATGGAAGTTTTTTAAAAAAACTTGCGTAGAAAGCAAGTAAGACTTGCTTTTGACATGACTTGCAAAGACATGAAATTACGGTTAAATCCTCTCTAGCTAGATGAAGTCATGAAAAAGAAAAAACAGAAAGAGATTTTCAAAAGCAGTTGAAGGAGAGGAAATATTTTTTTTTAAATGAAAATAGAGGAGGATTTTTAGACTGTTGATCTACAGTGCTAATTGCAGTGCTGATTTTCTTCAAATCGAAGACGTAGTCAAAGTTGAAGTGGCCATGAAGCGATAGAAAAAAAGTATTTTCTACACAGATTCCTTTGAAATCATACGGTAAAACCCATTCCAGTATTTTCTCCTTTAAGAGATTTTAAGGAGATGTTAAAGACAGGGAACACCCAAGGAAAACATCCAGATCTTGTAAATCTGAATAAAGGTATGTTATGCTCTTACAAGTGTAAGTGCAACCCAAAAATTATGTTGGAGGACTTCTTGTCTTAAACACAGCATCGTGTAACTGAATGTGAGAGACATCACGTAGAAGAAAGGCCTCACTGAAAAGCATCCAGATTTCAAGTCAGCAGTTCCTCCTCTCATGACTGTTAGCAGTTAGATGATAATGAAGGCAATAGCGGAAAAATCTCAAAGAACCAATAAAGCATCAATAGCTAACATCTCTGCCTTGGGAAAACAACTGCAGAAATTAAAACACGATGCAGTTCCCACCAGAGAGAAATGGAAACTCTTTTAACCAAACATACATGTTTTATAACGTGTATTAGCAGCTAGATAGCTCCAAGAGCTGCCAACTTGCACAAATGTGTAACAGTCCCTAAGTTGCTTTTGCTGATATCATTACTGCCATTTCTTCACATCTTTTGCCCACTCTACAAAGCATCATGTATTTAACTAGAAGTCAAGTACAAACTAGGGAAGAGCTTTCTTCTATCCAGTCCTCACTCTGCTATGACTTGGGGAAGTCAAGCACTTTGACAAGAAGTTCACTGTTTCAAACCATAACG
The DNA here is from genome assembly GCF_019238085.1 of Lagopus leucura. NCBI lineage: Eukaryota > Metazoa > Chordata > Aves > Galliformes > Phasianidae > Lagopus > Lagopus leucura. Next base: position 77,022,268 of record NW_024962263.1, read on the forward strand.
TTTGGAAATGTGGGTGCCCTCCAAGTCTAAGAATGCCCGGAGCTTAAATGAGCAAGGAAAAGGGCCAAGCATTGGTCAAGTCAGACCAGAATGCAACGAAGTTTGCATTTTTAAGCAAATTATTTGCTCAGAAGCTTCCTTACGATGAGGTAAGCTATCAGACATGTCTGCACTTCATGCTTTTTGCATTAAAAATGCACCCACTGCACCTCTACCTCCTAAACACTTGGCAGGAATGGATTTTTTGAACAGACGACCTTTTTCACTGTCGTTGAAATACATATTTCCTCTAAAATTACAGTTAGTTTTTCACTTGCTTGCAAAGAAATTAAACGGGGAAGCAGGAAGGAAGAAAATAAAATAAGGCAGCTAGTAAGCATTATAATTAATTTAAAGCAAAAAAAAAAAAAGAAAGCAAAACTGTCCAGTATGGGTGCTTTGCTTGAATCTGAGTGATACTTGTCTGTACAAACAAAATCCTGAAAATTAACTGAAAATAGAAACATAAAAGAGTATTGCAGGTATTCAGTGGATATTCCTTGATTTAAACTAAATTTTAACAAAATTATCATAAAAGAATAAAGGAAATACTCAAATAACATCAACATTTGCTTCTTTTCCAAAAATCAACAACACTGGAAACTATCTAACATTTTACACACATATCCTCAAGGTTAACAACAAGGAAATAACATACACAAATTCATATAATAGATCAGATACAATACCAAGAACTGAACACTGACGTGGTGACCCATTTAACATTAGGGACAACTCAGCCAGAGTTGGCAAATTCACATTCTGCTTGAAATAACAGCATATTTCCCAAACTCTTCTGAAACAAGTGTTCCTGTAACAGCCTCATACATGATGCAAGTCTATTCAACACTCCAAAATGATATTATTTTCTCTATAAACAATTCATTAAAATCCAGCCCTTATGAGGTCACATACCAATGTACATGTTGCCAAAAGTCAGTTCTGAAATAGTTACTGTCAGATGAGACGTATGTCAAGCTGGCCACACTCACGCTACTGGTAATTGTTACAATGTGAAATACTGATCAAAGATGACCCAGAACCAACACATCTGATGGTACCTTAGATGTGTAGGGTCTCAGTTTCCAAAACACTCTTTAAAGTTTCTACATGTTAAGAAGTCTGCCTTGAAGAGTGGCAACGGACATGTCTCTGAAGTGGAAGAACTCGGGACCAATGCTGTGGGCTGGTCTGCCATCCTTGCTCATCCACTGCTCTTCACAGCGTGGCACTACCAAAGAAACCAGCAACCACTAACATCTGCATAAGCCTGCATTTCACAATTAAGTGTCTGCCTTGCCTTGCATTCAGCAAATTGGTCCTTCAACTACAAACTTGAGAAGAAATTATATGCGTCTCTTCATGAGAGCACATCAAACAATTTCAAGAGCAATTTAGAGGCAGCTCACCCCCAGGACTCCCCCAAGGACTGCCCAGACCACCTGAGGATGAATATTATTTTCTTGCTGGACTTCGGACAATCAGAAGACAGAAACTAAAGCCTATCAAAAGCCACAGTAACCAGCTCCTGCTCTAACACATATCTGGATTTAACTGACAACACAGACATAGCCAATTTTAGTTATTCTGGTCAAATTATATTGAAAACCAGCCAAAACATCCTTTTTACAGCACCACTACTAACGTGCAATATTTTTAGGGCAATTAATTGGTATCTTTTGAAGTGCTACCCTGTGGCAGCAAGCATACTAAACAAGTGCTATACTCTACATGGTACTTTTTAGCAGCACAAAAAAATTCTGTTTTTTCCTATACATATTAAACTTTGCCAAACCACATGTATGCATCACACAGTATCTTCAATGACTAAAACAAGCTAGCAGATGCTAGTTCAAGGAACTAGTATATGCATTTGAAAAGAAGGAAAATTGATTTATTTAATGTAATTAAGCTCAGAGAATTATGGAGACAACAGATTATTTTTTTCCTTCCACACATACAAACCCAATTAATTGCCTAAAAAACTATGAATCATAAAGACTGCATCTATTGATAACACAAATTTTGAAAATGCAAGCATAATTACCACCACAACCAACTTATTCTTGTTAAAAATATGAAGGATGGGCAAGGAGAACCAAGAAAACAGTTAATTCTAGTGATAGCAGTACATTACTACAGCCTTTAGACACCACTGAAACATATTTTAAGCTTAAGACTGCAACACATGTGCATGTATTTGCAGATTTTTATCTATATCCAACTTCCAACTTCTCCCAAGACAAACGCACGAGTAACTCAACAATTCACCTATTCAGGGTGAAAAAAATTAAAAGTAAATATTGCCTTCCTCAATAATATTCATTTCCTCCTCTGAAATATCAAATCGGTTGCAAAACAGTACTCCATTTTATGAATTTTTGCTACAGTGGGCTGAAAGCACCTGATCTCCTCTAAACTTGGAAGCTAAGCAGACCAGGACCTGTGAATATCTATTTGGGAAAAAATCACCTGAGAACAGGCAAAAGTCCAGGAGTCATAGTCAATCAAAAGACCACAAAAACAAAAATGAGTCAAAAGGCTGAATTCAACTTCATTTTAGTTGCCATAATCCAGGATGAAAAAAATTGGGGGCAGAAAACGCATGTCCAAAATGGATTAAGTTTTTCTAAAGGAATTGCTACCTTTTAGTAAGTCAGCAACCCAGGTAGAAAAATTGCATGCTATTATAACACATGCTTTCCCAAGGCTGCTTTTTTTCTTTTTTTTTTTTTCTTAGTGGAGATCATGGGACAAATTGAAGTTAAAATCCGTAGCAATCATCTCCATTTGTGTTACTGATGCTCTGTAAATTGTCTTCTGAAAAGGTGATTATTACAGAAATGGAAGATTTGATAGTGTCTTAACACTTTCTGAAGCCAAAAGGCCTTCAACTTTATAAATAAGAAGGGGTGACACAAAAAGGGAAAACTTTTTAATACTGCTACTGCTAATTGTGTAAGCTCAGCAAGCAGCTTTATCTTTAATGCCAGTTACAATCAGAATCATTAAGCTTGGAAAAGACCATTAAGGTGACGTAGTCCAACCACCATGCCCACTAAACCACATCCCCTCAGTGCCACATCTACCCCACGCACGGCGGTGTGCGTGACAGGGCAATGGGAAAGCAGCGAATGGAAGCACGCCACTTCCTGCACATGTGCTGGCACGCACCCAGCGCTCGCTGTCAGGAAACATGGAACTCCAGCCTCAGCATATAACCACCAAATAAGGAGGAAATCAAACTCATCAAGCTATCGAATCATTTCATTAGAACGTAAGTGAATACTCAAATAAGCCTTTGAAAAGCTAAGTAAGTCTTACTGACCGCACAATTAACTGCAATTCAAGATAATGGAAATTCACGGTATTTTTGAACAAGTACATTGGAACCTCATGAGGAACCTTGAAGAAATGGGCAGGACTGTCAAGGTGACTTCCAAAATTGTCTCTTGAAGTGTGCAACAGTATTCTAAAGGATAAAAGCAACACAGTACTTCCCAAAATACTGCAACAATTGTCTTAAATTAGAAGAACAGTCTTTTAAAATCATTTTTAATGCTGAATGACACTCAAAACTAACATTTTGAAGTTAAAGATGAAATTAAGCAATGCAAATTCCACTGTTTTGTTGACAATGATCCCTAAGAAAGAACTGTCAAACAACAAATGCAATACATTTTAAAGGTTTTCTGCCATATAGCTGGAGTAGTTTTCTGGGCACGTACATATGTAACAAACAACGTCTTCACAATACTGTACAAACACTCATCACTTAATCTTCAATCTCTTTCTTCAAGGCTGATAAACATTCTCAGTATTTTAAGTATTAATAGTTTAGTACTAATATTTTTTGTACACTGGTAGAAGATGCATTTTAAACAAGATTAAAATCTTCATAAAGAAAAAAAGTTCCAATCAGCAACTACATTGTCATGAAAGCAGTAAATTATGGTAAGAACTGCCATCCGGACAGCCTGATTCTTGCTTTCCTTGTAGAAGGAAAATAAGATGGCATCTCATTTCCTAATAAAAATCAAACTCCTAATGAAAGCATTTTCTACCATAAATGCATTCCCCACCAGCTTCAGCACCTTGAAGCCTTTAGATATACAATTTTAGTGCAGTGAAAATGATTCTAGGTGCTAAAATGCAAAATATGATTGAAAAGTATAAAAATATCTATGTTAGCTATTAGGTGGAAGTTTTTCACACAGAGGATGGTAATGCACTGGAACAGGTTGCCCAAGAGGTTGTGGATGCCCCCATCCCTGGAGGCGTTCAATGCCAGGCTGGATGTGGCTCTGGGCAGCCTGGTCTAGACATTGGCGACCCTGCCTGCGGTAGGGGGGTATTTGAAACTAGATGATATTTGAAGTCCTTTTCAACCCAGGCCATTCTATGATTCTATGAAAAGAAGCCAGCGTGGTCAAAAACAAGTCTTGTTGCTGGATATAGTAATTTGCTATTCAACTGATCACCTCCTTTAAAAAAATTATACTTTTTTAAGAGACCAAATTCCCAAAATATTCTCTATCAGTCATTGATTTTTTCTTGTTTACTCATTACAAAATATTAGCAATGTACCTACCATAGTGCTAATGAGCTACAAAGAAAGTAAGAACACAGCAGGACAAGAAAGTATGGTGAGAATCTAATTCCTTCCCTGCATAACCAAACTGATTTAATGGATATGATCCAATACATACTTATGAAACTCTCTTTTACAAAAATGCTCTCAGTTCTTACTAATTTGTTATGTATTTATATATTTAATATATTCATTAAAATACTGGAAATGTTTGAAGATTAATGAATTACATAGTCATTTCCTTTAAAAAAAAACAACAACAAATTTTCACATCCAAAAATTTGAGAGGAGAATCAGAACAATGTAGTGGAAAAAACTTAACAATTTGCTGCATTTTGAAAATCCATAGCGTTACACAATACGCATCACAAGCAAGTCTCATTTTGTTAAGAACTTTTCAGTAAGAAAATTGATTGTGACTTCACCTAAGAGATTTGGAGGCTTTCAAATCCCTCCACTTCTCTTTGTAAAGAAAAAAGATTCTGTGTTCTTGTAGAATTTGTTATTTTGTTTAACTTGTATCATTTTGAACCATTTTTTGCATTGCAAAAGCATGGCAAGAGAGAAGGGGCATCTCCAGCAGCTTGCTTACAGCCAAAACACCCTTCTCATTTTACCAGATACAATGAAGCAAGTGGTTTTCTGATGGCTTGGTATTAAATATCCACACATCTTGTTTTGAAGAATCCCTCACACTGTTTTCAAGCTCGCAAAATGCGGTCCAAACACTGAAGCAGACATCACACTCACAAAATAATTTTCATGGGTTGTCCTTACAGTAAATCACAGCTTACCAAAAGAAAATTCATTGCTACAGACTGTTTCTTCAGTTGGAAATTACACAAGCTATTTGTTTTCCACGACCGCCATCAGCCCATAATGCAGGGATAACACTGTTAAAACATTTGGCAGGGAGGATAAGTCAAGAAAAGTTCTAATTTCTGGCAAAGCATAGGAAGAATGTGGCTGCTACCCCCCTAAGCACATGTCTTTTGAATCAAAATTACACAAGTATCTAGCTTTCAAATGTGTTAAGCACACTTGGAAGAAAAGACAAGCTGCCTCAGGCTTACAGCGTCTTCCACTGGGAGCCCATTGGCACAGCACAGGAACCCACCGGGTGCCAGGCCAGAAACAGTTAACAGGTACGGGAAGAAAGAAGAGACCCCACACAACCCCAAATTTCACATTCACTGTACAAAGCCTACTGGTTTTATACAGCCCAGGTGCTGTTAGTCACCAATTAAACAGTAGTAAAATGCTGCATTCATTTCTTTCTTTACAGTCAGCACTTAACTCTCACCCCTCATTTAAAGTAGTAACAGGGAACTCTGTGTAATACCTCAATAAACAGCGTCACAAGGATGTTTCGGTAGGTCTCTTACAACACTGACACCTCTTTGTAACACATCCCATACAGCATGTGGCCATTCAGTTGTCCATGATGCAGAGGACTAAGATATCCCACTCAGCTGTGAAAGCACTAGTTAAGGATACCTTAGCTTGGATCCCAGCTGTCCTGCTGCGCTCATCTCTGTCAAGTCCTGAAGCCACGACCAGCATACCGGTCATCCACACACCATGAGCCGAACCCAAACAAGATACAAAAACACCTCTCCACTACGAGATGTGGGGCCACGCACTATGAGATAAAATTAATCAATCCCTTTCACTTGCCATCCCTGCCACAATGCTCTTCTTCAGCCTGTACACAGAAAGCTCTGAGAAGGACTCAGAGCAGTTTCCCTGCTCGTTCACCGCTTGAGCTTCAGACCCAGTGACTACACAGAAGATAATGGGTAATTACCCATTGATAGCGGGTGATGTAGTTGAATGAATCTGAATTTTAAAGAGTTCTTTAAAACTAGGGGAAAAAAAATGCCAAACTTTACCATGCACAAGAACTCTTAACACGCATGTTTCTGAAAGGCTAACGGAACAACTCCTCCAGCTAAGTATTTCTATAAATGAAATGAAATTCTTGTGTTGCATATGTGGAAGCTGTAGATCCAGACTTAGCTGATGCCTAATGAGAGCCAGAACTGAAAGTATGAAATTACTGCCTTTTTTTTTTTTAATATACTAAAATATTCATAAGGGATACACATTACATTGGTATTTTATTGTAGCACACTGGTTATCAAGAGTTGTTCTCAATTCTCTCTTAAGATAGGTTTTAAGAGCAACACGAAGGAAATTGATTGTAGGTGGGTTGAAGAATGAAAGACTCTGATTAACATCTAGAGAGATTTGAAAAAATGAACATTTTGGAGTATTGGAGAGTGTTCTAATAATTGTGAAGGAATTTGCCTGGAAGTCTTCTAAGCAGCTCTGGATAGACCATAAGACATTTTCACATCTCATGAAATCTTCTACAATTTTAGTAAGCCTTGCCTGCCAACAGGCACAGCACAATGATTTTGGACGTTGTTGGCTGTACCAAAAAACAGCAGGTGAAATCAAGTTCTGGCAGAGGCAATCCCTCTTGCCTGTAGAAATCAGCCTCCACAGATTGCCAGTCAAACAACATTATGTAAATGTCAACACAACAGGCAAAAGCATCAGCAGCAAAGCGGAGATAAAAAACACCACTTAATGACCATGGCTGAAGAAAAGCCTAAGTGATGAGTAATAGGACATTCCAACCAGAAAAATGTCATCCAGAACAGACAGCATCCAAATTTTTAAACACGCATCATCCCATACAGCTAACCACTAAGAAAACAACATGTTAAAGAATTTTGAAGCTAACCAATTGAAGAAGCCTATTTTGCTTCTTCAGGTGAAACTATGTTCTTATGTCAACTCCAACACTGATGTTTGAGAAACACATCACTGCCACAATAGCTATTCATTAGGCAGCACGTGCAACATTTAGCTAGTGAAACAGTCTTATTGCACTCAACATTTAAGAAGTTTATGTTATCAGGCATAACAGTGAAGATTTCTAAACAACTCCAATAGAATGTTTTAACACAGGATCAGCAAACCTATGGGTGCCCAGGAAAGCCAGCAGGCAGACTCCTGAAAGGAACACTGACACTTGAGAATGACCCCATTTTGATGTGAGAACAAGACAGCCAGATTTTTCCAGCTCCACAGTGCCGTTTTACAAGAACACACATGATTTAACACATAAAAACCACTGAAGTACTTAGGTAAGATTCTATGATTCTATAGCTAGCATTGTTTAGTCTTCAGAAGCTTTCCACACAGATGTGGAGAAAGTAAAACCCGGTATGACTAACTGACATTTCAACTGACCACAGCACATCCAGCCCAACCGTTCTGTTGCATTACCATTCCCCAAAACCACTAAGTTACCTCATATTTTTCTATCAGACTTCTAATTTTGTCTTGGACACTGAATAGTAAACTGTCACAGGTCCTGTTTTCTTCCCAAGGAAATTGGATTCCTCATCACCACTTGCTGCTTCACTGTTATCACTTGTGTGTATACACACGTGTACACACAAAGAGGAAGAAGGAGAGAATATACAAAAAACTGTACTTCAACATGGATTACTTATGCTATTCACTTTGGTTTAATATCACCATGTTCATATATACATGTGGAAAAAGGGCATTGTAAAGCAAGTAATTTACTAAATACCTTATGCCTTGACTTAAATTAAAAACAAAAACATAACAAAAAATTAAGACATAAAAATGAATCTATTACTATTACACCTAGGTTCAACAGTAAGTAATTAAAAGACCACTGCCCAGTAATAAACAAGACAGAAGCCTCACTGCATGAGTTCATTTGCAGCATTACAAAGCTCACAGTTTCATAGCACTGCTCAGATAATAAACCAACAGTTAGGACATTTAGAACACGGTAACTCAGTATTACAAGAGAACTCCATTTCCCAGCATAGTTTTGCAATATATAGAAGGCTTAACACTGCAAGGTATGTGCTGAATGTCACTAACAGTGACATTACTCAGTGGAGGTTCCAACGTTCAGGCTAACACTAGCAGTACCCTATTGTCAGTGTGAAGCCTTCGATGCTCCCCCAAACAAACAATGAGTTCAGAATGTTACAGACCATGCAGAAAAGCTTCAAATGGTCTTTTCCATAGGGAAGTGAGAGGAACAATAAAAACAGGAGTGGCTGGATATTTGAGGTAAAAGGCAGTCATGCCTCTTCACAAGCAGCCTTGGGCATCTGACAACTTGAGACCATAGACTATATTTAGATGCAACAATTTCTTAATAATTAAAAAAAAAAAAGATCCTCAACAGTTTAAGAATATTTAATGCATTTTATGCAGCAAATAAAACTCCTGGATTTTAGATTGAATTATAAGACAGAGAGTTAGGATGAATTTCTCTCCTTTCTAGGGCCGTAACATCATACAGCAGAATTCAGCAAACCAAAGCTAATACTTCAGCAACATAACACTTGCAACTTTTATATCTAAGTGTGCCTTGTTCTTTTAAAGTAGCCAAAAACTAGACTCACACCCTGTTTAAACAGGCAGAAAAAGTACTCTGTGCCAAGGAGGAAGTTATAAACTTAAAGTAGGTTTTGTGCACGGGAAACTCAAGTTGGGAAGTATTTAGGGCAGATCCACAACAACCAGTACTTTAACAAGTAAGACAAAAAGCACAGGGTAATTTCAGAACTAGGGGCAGGAGGTTGCAGTTCCGCTACTGATCAGCTGATGGGCTCATCAATGAGTACATAATAAATCAATTCTTTCAAATCCTGCCTCTCTTCTGAAGATGTTAAGCTCTTGGGACAGCATTCACCATTTATTCTAAATGCAGCCAAAGGGCAAAACGGCCCAGTTTGAGGAAAAGATAAATCACTGCATCACCTAATGGTATCTATACTTTCCAGACTGCCAAATTGTCTTCGTAACGGGAGTATATTTACAAGCCTAAACTATATTTGGATTTTTAAAAAGCATATCACGATTGGTATGGAGGGGAAGATCATGCCTGATCAATCTAGTGGCCTTCTATGATGGAGTGATGCATTGGTAGACAAAGGGAAGGCATCTCATGTCATCTACCTGTAGTTTTGCAAGGCCTTTGACACTGTCCCCACCACATCATTGTCTCTACATTGGAGAGATATGGATTTGAAGGGTAGAGTATCTGGTGGATAAGGAATTGATTGAAAGGTCACAGCCAGAGGGTTGTGGTCAATGGATGTATGCTCAGATGGAGACTGGTGACGTGCAATGTCTCCCAGGGTCTGTCTTGGGACTGGTACTCTTTAATATAGAATCACATAATGGCTTGAGTTGAAAGTGACCTCAAAAATCATCTAGTGCCAAAGGTCCTGCCACAGACAGGTTTGCCAACCACAAGATCAGACTGCCCAGGAACCCACCAAGATCAGCCTCGAATGCCTCCAGGGATGGGGCAACATCTTCACCAGTGACACAGACGATGGGATCAAGTGGCCCATCAGCAAGTTGGCTGATGACATCAAGCTGAGTAGCATAGTTGATAGAGCAGAAGGCAGGGATACCATCCAAAGGGAACTTGCTAAACACAAAAGGTAGGCCTATGCAAAGTTCAACAAAGCAAAGTGCAAGGTTTTGCACTTGGGTCAGGGTAATCCCAGATATGAATACCGACTAGGAAAAAAACTCCTTGAGAGTAGCCCTGCAGAGAAGGACTTACAGGTCTTGGCAGATGAAAAACTTAACATGAGCCAGCAATGTGCGCTTGCAGCCCAGAAGACGAAAAGTATCCTGGGCTGCATCAGAAGAGGGGTGGCCAGAAGGCAAAGGAGATGATTGTCCCTATCTACTCCACCTTCTTGAGGTGCCATCTGGAGTACTGCATCCAGGTCTGAGGCAACACAGGAAATACACGGGGCTTTTGGAGAGGTCCAGAGGAGAGCCACAAAGATGATCAGAGGGCTGGAGTACCTTTCCTGTGAAGACAGGCTGAAAGAGCAGGGCTTATTCAGTCTGGTGGAGAGAAGGCTGCATGGAGACTTAATTACAACCTTCCAAAATTTAAAGGGAGTTTATAAGCAAGAGGGAAATCAACATTTTACATGGGTAGGTAGTGGTAGGAAAAGGAAAAATGGCTTTAAAGTAAAAGAAGTAAGATTTATATTAGACACCAGGTGAAAATTATTCACTGAGAGTGCTGAGGTACTGGAACAGGTTGCCCAGAGAAGTTGTGAACGGCCCATTCACAGAGGTGTTCAAGGTCAGGTTGGATGGGGCTCTGAGCAATCTGATCTGTTACTTGACCTAGCCACTGGCAACTCTGCCTACAGCAGGGGGGCTGGAACCTGATGATCTTTGAGGTCCCTCTTCCAATCCAAGCCATTCTATGATTCTGTGAATACAGATCAAACAGACTCTAAATAAAAGATACCATAATGATGAGGCCTGCAGAGCTGCTCTAAAAGAATCCGTGGAGTCTTCATTTTTGGAGATCATCATGAGGACAAAACCCTGAGTAACCGCCCTACAGTTGACTGTGCTTTGAGCATGGAACTTGAAAGAAAGACTGCTGGACATCCCTTTCAATCTCAGCTATTCACTGAATCTGTGATTGGACCTTACTAAGTTTGAACCCTTTTAAGAGACAGAAGGGAAAAAATTAAATAAATAGAACACAAAATGCTAATCCAAGTCACAAAGAAGTGGCCAAGATCACAAAAGCTCAGTTACACACTACAGAAAAAATATGGCGATCCAAGTTTGGTTTGAGTAAAAGACATACTTTTACAAACAACCAACCATATTGTGAAAGTTCAAAGAGGATATTTTCTGTTTCAAAAGCAGTTATTTTCCTTATACGTTCAACTTTTTGTTAGTTATTGAAAACGTTAAAAGCAATTATGCAGAGCCCTATATAATTCTCAAAGGATTCAGACAAAATGCTTTTTCAAATGCAAGCATGACACTATTCACAATAGGTACAAAATCCCCGGTTAACAGCCACACATTATATTTATTTTATTCACCCTCAATGACTGTCAAAGATGTTAACAGAAACTGTTTCAAAAAAAATTAACACGGGTAAACCAGTCCAAAAATATTTTGTTTCGCAAACTGCATTTAGATTTGGGAACTGCAGTTCAGTGCGGTGGGCAAACATGAAAATACAGAACTGTCAGAGGACAGATAGGAAACAAAGACTGACTAACACTGAACTGCAATGTCAAGAGAACTTGAAAGGAGAGGCCTAGAGAATTCATTTTGTTCAACAGATAAGGGAAAAAGGCAGAAAGAAATATACTATAAAAAATGTTAAAGCATCTCAGTACACTGACCATGAGCTCCACTGTTTAAAATTGCATTTAAGTCAAGAAAATGGAGGGATATTGTTACAGCTATCAATGGCAATGGCAGTAAATTCCCTTGAAAAATAATATTACAGCCAGAATAAAATCTAGATAAACTGCTGAATATCCTTTCTCTGCAAAACATTACAAAGAAAGCTATTTTCTGAAGTAATTCACTGAAAAATGAACATTTACACATGTCACAGATATATACACATATCAGAAAGCAGCTCAGAATAAGGAAGTTTTATGAGACAAACTGCAGTAACTGAAGGATCTGGAAAGGTGATAATTCAGTAAAAATAAGCTCAACTTCTGTTTAATTGAAATAATTACTTTAAAATTCCCCATTTCGTTTATTTTTATGCAACACAATCATAATACCCAGAGCTAGCAGGAAATATGCAATCCTCATCAAACACTTTCTCTGCCTCAGAAGAAAGTGATGTTTATACCGTTCTCAAAGTCTCCAAACACCTACTCAAAAACTGCAATTTGTGTTTCTAACACCTCCTCCATATTTTATCATAAGAATATACTCAAATGGACTGCCAAAAAAAAAGTCCTTTCTGTAGGAAGACAGAGACTAACAGCTTTGCTTGTTGGAGAGCACTGTCAGAAAGCTTGTGCTATGTGGGCAGAGCCCTTTGCTATACAACTCTGACTGGTCAACAGCGTAACAAAGAGATCTTTTCTGCATAGTAAATTAATTCAGTTTTTGTTCAAGTTTAACAGTCACAATTCTGTAAATAACTTTTCTTGATTATCAGTAGCAGGGTCTGGGAAACCACAGCCCACCCCTCAGGAAGGAAGGACTGCCTGTGAAGAACAGCCCCAACACAGTCCTGCAAGTCAGGAGCACACAGTAAACAGGCCAGTGTAGAAACGTATTGCAAACTCGCAATGAGAGAGCTGAGTCCATGAGATTTTTAGGCAGCTGAGTAAGTTTGCAGTACTGGTTCAGTGTTCAAACTGAACATTTGCCTGTTCCACCACCATCTCTTAAAGCAGAAATGAAACCTGGTCTCTTCTCTTTCCAACACCTTAATCTTACAACTCACGTGGCAATGAGTCTGTTCTCAAGACTCGTTTCCCTGGAGGTTACATTGGATGCACCAGAAGGAACAGGAGCACTGCCCTAGGTGTGAAGATACACTAATCAGCTTTTAAACCAGACTTCCAAATTCTGTTTTGGGGAGCAATTGCTGATCCCATCACACTAGCTCTGGCTGCCAGCTGTTGTTTTAAAAGACAGCTATAAATACATAAATTACTCTCCTAGTATTAATTTTTCCAGGGAGGCCGTTGTAGCTGTTAAAGAAAGGTTTTATAACTAAATTTAAAGGAAAAAGACACACAGTCACAAATGAGGGATTCACAAACAAGAGATTACATCCAGAGAATGGTCTATTGTTAGGATCTGCTTCATGTTACACAAGAGCTCACAAACTCTCAATCCGAAGTGTTACAGAAATGACTCCCTTGTACTTCTCATTTCAAGGACAAGAGCAGTAAAGAATTGTTGTTTTCCAAAGCTGCATTTCAAGACATGAATTACACTTCATCTTTCTTGATTTTGCTAAGTCGGACACCACGTTATTACTATTTTTAATCCACAGGAGCTCATATTCAGATCTATAGAAGAGAATCAAGGAATGTACCTTGTTCCAATTTACGTTCTAGTTGAAGTTGACTAATAATTCGGTCTGCTAGTTCATTAAATTTGCAAATGGGATATCTCCTTTACAGGGATCTAAAACTGTGATGGAAGTAAAGACAGAAGGCAGAGAAAGAGCAAGTCTCTTGTGAGCAAAGCTCCCAAGTATGCCTGGTTAAGAAAATTGCTACATGAACTTTATAGGCTTGCTGTCCCTACAGTTTTCACTGGTAAAGCCTTCCAAAATTTGGGTTTGCTATACTCTTGAAAAACAAGGCAGGAGTTCCAAGTATTTCATTAACAGACACTGAACAGACAGCAGCTTTAGGACCACCTCATAACTCACACATGGCGAGGAAGGCACATGGTCTAAGTATACGAGCAGGTGCAAGAACACACAAGCTGAATTTCTGCCCTCCAGTTCATTGCTGGGCAGTGACCATTGTGCAGTGAGCCACAGAAACATCCCAAAGATGAGTTTTCTTCTGCCACTACCAACTGAAGGTGTCTCTACTTGAAATTCTAAGTTATTACTATAATGCTGAGGTTTCCCCAACTAGAAGATTTTCAACTCTAAACAAATTTTACCAAATATGTAAGATATTAGACTGAATTAACTATTTATACAAAAATATAGAAGTAGACCGAGTTTTCACAAACAAAACCTGCTCTGTTTACTGTTACATTATGTTTACAAGTACACTTAGTGTAAAAAAGATTGGATCAATACAAGAAATAAGGCATCTTGACAGAATACGGTTTAAAAGAAATATATATTTAATATGATACATTATAATGCTTCTTCAGGTTGTGAAAGGGTTCCTTTACCTCCAAATGTTCATAACATGTTTAAAATACATTCTGAATTTTGATTTCTCACAGTGTTTGATATAAAAAAAACCAAACCAGAAGGTTGCCCTAAAGATAAATGAAACATCTGGTGAAACATGTAATAAGCTGCAGGCTCACATCTGCTACTGAAGTTAGTATTCCCGCACCATAGCTACAAGCTCTATGCAAAGCTCTACAAGAATAACTGAGAACAGGGAGGATTATAAGGAACACATTCCTCAATCTAAATTGATATTTCCTCTTCCATCTGAATCAACACTGTGCTTCCATATGTACGCATTAGCGTCCAGCGCTAAACCTCAGTGGAAAATTATTGCTAAAAGTAAAGTTCACATTTAAAATTATATATTCTAGAGTGTCTCAGGCAGTTTTTACACATCTGCAACAACCCAGCCATATGTATGACTGCCGATACACATGCATGCAGTTTTATCTTGTCACATACATAATGTTATCTCATTTTCTCTAGCCTTAGGCTACAAGTAAACTTTCAACAATTAGCTCTTTCACACACCTCTGTGTAACCAAACTTATTTTAAAAAGCCAAGAGTAGACAGCAAGAAGCACTGTAAGTGTAATCGTATAAAATAGAAGCCTCGAGGATTTTCAAACAGTAACTGATAAAATTGAATGTAAGATATTTCCTAAGAAATAAACTATGTGTAACTCACATTCTTGTTTCTATAAGAAGGTTGCTCAATATTTATCTTTTTTTACCCATTCACTCCTAAACTTTCAATTTCTTCCATAAACAACCATTGCAAAGTGTTTACATTTAATGCCAACATAAAATGCTTTGTATTTGTGACATTTTTAAAAGACCCTTTTGTGCCACGGAGAGTTTAGAAAAAGACAGATATCTGCACAGCAGGGAAAAAAACCACTTACATTTTGCAACAGCTGTGAAAGATCAGTCCTCTGGAGTAACTGAAATCAACGGCAAACTGAGAAGTGTTTAGGAAATAAAATGTTTCCATCACCTCATACTATCATTCACTTCCATTAGTACTGATGAAAGAGAGACTGCATTTTACACAGTGTTATAGATGGTAGGAACATTACTGGCAGTGGAAACACAGCTTGGTCACTAAACAATTCAAACATCAAACTTGGGACAATAATCTGAAGAATAAATACTCTAGTGGGCATTTTGTTAACTTAACTTAGACGATGAAGAAATGACATCCAGACCCAAACTCATCTTTTCTGGATAAAAATTTTGTACTAGCATTGAAAGTGATTAAAAAGTTTAAAGCCAACACAGGTACACCAACACTTTTCCACTGATCAGACCACATGATAACACAAGTCAGTGCAGAAAGCTCTCTTTGTACAGGGCCCTCCTCTCCTACTTACCTTTGTGTAACAGCCTGCATTATCATAATTGAGAAATTTTACACGTACTTAACGCAAGGCAGAAGACAAAAACAAGGAACAGATGAATGTAACGTGATCAACAAGGGAAAACGGAGATTAAAAATTGGCCATGGAAGATATGAGGATAAGCCAGTAGTGTCATGACATAAATCATGCACTATCCCAAGAATCTATCATGCAGAATAGAGCTGTGATACCAAGCATACCAAATTACTAGGTGTTGATAATAGCTCATGTCCTGCTTGTTGACACCCTGCAGAAATGCGCTGAAAGGATCCAGGGGAAGAATGGATAAAGGAAGTGACCACTTTTGATAAAGAAAACCAGGAGCCAGGAGGAGGGCAGCTTGGGTTTATTTGTGGTCGTTTGTTATTCTGTTTCTTTGTTTTGTTGTTTTGTTTTTTTTTTAAAGCAAGAAAGATTCAACTTCTATTCCAAATAACAGTTGTACATCATCTACCTTCAAGTGCGTCTTTAAAACACTCTGAAGACAGGAGTGATGCAAAAGCTTTTTGTAACTAAGATCAGCTGTTACAAAAAAGTACAAATGAGAAAAACATTATTCTGACAAGGACACCCCTTTGAAATCTGTACACTGGGATCTACAAATCGTTATCTGCTTACACCACCTTGTCCTGCATAGCAGTTTGAAAGAATCTCACAGTAAGTTCCATTTAAAGATCTAACCTGTCAGTGAGCTAAAATGGAGTTCTCCCCTTAATGAGAAACACAACAGTTGCTCAAGTTGTATGCATGATTTGACAGATATATCTCCAGCTGTGATATGGTGACATTTTGCTTGAGCTTACTTTCTTAACAATGTTAACATATTATGCAGATTTTTAGCTAGGAGAAAAACAAGTCATACAAGTAATGTTTAGATCTCTTGATCATTATGCTAAAAATAAGCTTTCCACTGTGTTAGCAGACAATAAATAAATAATCCAGGAACAAAAACAATATTGTTTCACACTCCTATTTTACCAATAATAGCTGCTAAAATGTGTGGTCCCATTCTGCCTCTTCCTCCAGCTCCTTGAGCTGCATCAATCTGTTGGATTCACTCTCCACCAGATCTACAAACCAATCTCTGTCAGTTTGTGGCCACACAACCACTTGGGCTGACAGCCTGGTGCAGGATACAGCAGGGACCCCTCCTGCCCTCAGCTGTGAGACAGTATTGCATGACTTATGGAAACTCACCTGCAAGTAAACAAATCTCTCCTTCCAGAATAAGAGTGCTGTAACAAGAAACAACACCGTTCCCTCCCCCTCCCCACCCCCCCCCTTTTTTTTTTTAATACAGAAGTCAAAAACCCTTGTACTACTAAAATAACAAAGGAAGGGCAAATTACACGTTACGGTTAATTTCCCATTCTTGA
This sequence comes from Lagopus leucura, assembly GCF_019238085.1. Taxonomy (NCBI): domain Eukaryota; kingdom Metazoa; phylum Chordata; class Aves; order Galliformes; family Phasianidae; genus Lagopus; species Lagopus leucura. Next base: position 77,039,437 of record NW_024962263.1, read on the forward strand.
AACAATCCAACTCAATCAATACACTACTGCTTCCAGGCCACAATATAAGTGCCTCTGTTACGAAAGGTTTGCTTTGCCAGGGATTTGAGCTCTGAATGACAGGCGCTTGAATTACAGAAATCTAACAGCCAGAAGACTGCTGTAAGAACACAATTAAATTAAACACTACCTACAAAGGTCTCTTTGTAACAACAGTTATTTGCTTCTGAAATGACAGTGCAATCAGTGATCTGCTCCTCCGGTAACACACAGCTTAACAAGAACTATAACCAATTAAGGGAAGCAAAAGAAAAAAAATTAAATAAAAGTAAAATTTAATAGAATACTTAAAGTCATCCTGAACTTACAGAATTTATCAAATAATATGTATGTACAACCTTAACTTGTTTTCCACCTATGAGAAGCTGAAACAAAATACATAGCACTCAAAGCAAAAGCCCAGTGACATTAACTTAAAACTAATTTGCTATAGTCCACAACGCAAAGGAAGACAAAACCTTTTTCAGTGTCCTACATACAAACACAGGATTCATGCAGCAAATTATCAAAAAGGGAATGTCAGAATTCTGAGAGAATAAATCTTTTTATAAAAGTCATCTGTGTAAAGAAAAAACATTTGCTTTGTCAACTAAAAACAGATATCCTGGGAGTAGCGTGCATTTAATAAAGAAATACACTGATGATAAAAGAAAGCTCAAATACAGTTTGAAACAGAAAATCATGCAATAAAAGACTTTGTTAGTACTTAAGGTCTACTGCTTGGAGTTAATATTACTAATTTGAGTATTTCTGCACAGGATGTGATTAATAGGAAATGGTTCCTCTGAAAAGTTATATAGGCAAGTAGAATCACAGGGCTTCAAATCACTGACCTGCTCCTCTTTAAGCCACTCTGCATTCCTCTCCCCATCCCTAGGGCAACCAACCACCCCCTCCAACACAGGTTTGTGGTGCTCCCAGCAGGCCAAGTAGGATCAAATCAGAGAGAGAAAATAACAGTATACACTGTGTTTCACCCTATGACCAATCATGATTTACATGAACTAAGTCAAGACAGAAATTGTCAAAGAGAGCACATTCCCTCCCGCAGAATTCAGTACGGACAGGACAAATCACAAAGACTACTTAACCTGCAGCTGTGAAATGTGTTTCTTCTGTTATTACAAGTTTCATTATGTGAGAGTCTGGTAAAAGAGCAAAACAATTAAAAGGATTGAAGTGTATATAGAACTCTGTAGCAAATGCAGGATTGAGTTCCCAAACTGAGTTTGACAGTTGCAGATAAGATGGTAGCAGCAGAAGGCTTCCCACAGCACCACTTTACACCTCTATGCCCTCCTAGAGACGTGGCATCTTTGAGCATCTTCCTACTGAACAAATGCTCCCTACCAGCTCTGGTGAAATTACTTTTTCTCCATTTCAATTACCACTCTACATAGCATAACTGATAAAAAAACATCAAGTACATTTTCTTCTTCCCAGTTGGCGTTCCTTCTTCATCTGACATGCCTGACTGCTTCCTTGCAACCCAAGCAAGCTTCAGATTGCATGAGAAACCCACCTCGGAATACACCTGCCTTTATCAATATGTAAGCTCACCACACACACTGGTTACAGTGTGTACAGTCAGCACACAAGGCTTTTCTTCAGTTTGATCCCAGATCCATCCTTAACAGTTCAACAACCACAAACCCAAACATGGCCTTTCCTATATACAGGAATGACAGACGAACAAGTGAAAGGCCCAGTTCTCCAAGAGAGTCTCCAGATCCTAAATTTGAAATCTCTTTCCTTTGGCTTCAACCACTGCACTAATAGCTCCATCACAAGTATTCACAATGATTATATAAGTAGCTCTATGCAACCATATTAACGAGCACCCACACAGCATTAGGCAGATGGCAGCGAAGGAGAAGAGGTGTTATTACAACAAATGTAAGCTGACCACTTGTAAGGTCTTGAAAAAGACTGTAAGACAAATAGCAAGCTCTCTGGGCCCACCTTTGTAAGGCAGGTTTTAACTGCTACACCACTGAAGTAGGACACTTACCTAAATACTTAGGTACTAAAGGATCTCTTTACAACTTTTAAAATCATGTGCATTATGTGTAACATAGGGGGAAAAGTCTCAATTCTGTGAAAAATGAGAGAGTTGTTCATGAATGATTTTAAAAATTCTTTGAAAGACCCAGCTTTTAGGTACATAAAAACAAGAGATAAAACATTATTGCATTTGAAGAGAGGCGGTTCATTACACTGGCTACTAATAAGGATGGGGTACCATAAGGAGTACCACAAGCGTACTGCAGAGAGTAGAAGATTTTCAAAATCCTATTTTACTATCTAATGAAAACCCCAATCATAGATATAGTCTCCTACATCTCAGCAGAACACTGTGTACAATTACAGTTTAAAACGTGCTTGAAGAACAAACACAATCAGTCTTTAGCAAAATAATCAAAACGTGTCCCCTAAAACACAGGGAGAACTTGTAGTAGTAGCTCATTTTGACAGAAGAATTACACTGCAAGTCTCTTATACTTTGAGAAATGATTCCTGTGTCTGGTAAAATAGATCTCACCCTCACTTCACCTGCATATTTCTGTATGAAGGTGCAGCACCACAGCAATCTTTTGACGTTGAACTGATTAGTTACTCCCTGCATTAAGTATCTGTTTTTACTATTTGTTGCTCAATTCCATTCAGTGATGCACCTTTATTACAGTCAGATCAGACGCTCACATATTCAGTATGGGATGAAATTTCAGTTGAGATCTGCTCTGCTATCAACTGAACTGCTGCATCCAAGCTTCTCCATCTCATAAATGAGGAACGAGCCCAGGGAGATGTCCCAATAAATTCAGTTTGCCCTCTGAGATATTATTGAAGGACTTCATAAACTACTGCCCCATCCTTTCTCCATCTTCATCAGCTTCTCCCTCAGTCTCAATTGCTCATCACTTCCACAGCAGCTATAGCTACCATATATCCAAATGACTAACGATACCAGAATAACCTACATGTCACTTTAAGGAAATTTAAAGAAATCTTTTTTTAAAAAACAGTCTATATTATTATTTCTATTATTATTAGGAATGCTTCAGTTCACAGCATAAATGACTAGATTAGGTTCAACTGCAGGGCAGCGTTCTACCAATTAATCACCTGAAACTAGTTCTCAAAAGACAGCATAGGTAACCGTCTTATTCTAAAGAAAAGCACCCAGTCCTACACCCTAAACCACTTGGACTCTGTCCACTGCAAGGAACAGTGCAACTACCAGATGTGATTCATCATTTCCATAACATTTATGTTTTATTTAAAATAACTGAAAATCTGACACCCCCCCTCCCCCCAAGTCAAAATTGGCTTGTACAAATTATAAGGAAAAAAAAAAACTTACAAATCATTTATTAATAAACAACATAGAAAAGTATTTCCAAAGATTTTACTTTTTCCCCCTTTATTACCACTGTAAGAACTACAAGCTTTATTCATTCTGGATTGACATGCAAATCATATTCCTCTAACTGCTCATAACATTGTCCACTGTATTCTAATGGAGGGTAAGGATGATTCTTTCCGATAACAAGTTATACAACCTATTGCCTGTCAGATGTTTTTCTTTCTTTTTCAGCTTCTTTAAAGGCCATCCACTGATAGCAATTCACTTCAGTTTATTTTCTTCTTACTTTTACTTTTTCACATCAAATCAAATATTCCTACCAAAAAAAAAAAGTGCAGGCAGGCCAAAATTCTGATAATGTGATGTTCATAGGCATTCAGGTCTCATTCTCCAGTTGGTTTTATAATGGCACGATTAAATACTGCAGACATGTGAAGAACTATTTAATGCTCAAGAAATAAGGTGCTTCATAGCTCGTCTTCTTAATTGGAAGAGTTGTGTGAAAGCAAATACATAGTTTCATATGAAGAAAAATTAGTCTATGAAAATCTGAAAAGAAATTCCTCAAAAGAGGATGCAAATCGAAAATAGAAATTATTATTAAAAAAATAAATCACCAAATGTTCTGGAGCAGGTCCCCACATTTTGATTTTGTAGTGTTTATGTAACTGAGGAATTGAAAAATCAGATTAGGTGACACAAGGCAAAAGATTACTATCATCTTCACCCACGAAGCACACACCATTACCAATTTATGGTGAAATGCATTCATCACACTCAGATATTCAGCAACTGGGAACCACAGAGAAGCCTGTATGAAACATCATATCTGCACTTCTGGCATGACTAAAGGCACACACATATTAGGTTTCTGTATGAAAGTTCTCTCTTTACTTAGGTTAGCAGCAGGAGTTATTTTAAAGAATTACACATTTCCCTCAGTGTCAAAAACTTGAAGGTCCGCAGGGTCCCTTGCGGAGGTAAAATAATCACTTACCACACAGTTCATCAAATTTCACAAATGCTGGTTTTATGCACTGAATTAAATCCTTGGATTTTTACAGTCTCGGAAATCAACTTACCCATTTTTAGCCTTTATCTTTATAAAGAGGGAGGCTACACTCACAGACCGTGCTCAAAAAGACCAATACTTTTGCCTTATAAATTCCACTTCCCATAATCGTTTCCCTCCCGGTAACCCCAAATTACAACTCACACCACTGAAAAGACATTATATCTCCCTGTATAACTTCTCCTCTCATTGCTGTGATCTCTCTTTTACAAATAAACCCCTGTATTTCTTTCTATTGTCCCTGCTGCTTCAGCTTTGCCTGTTCACTTTCTTATGCAACACTGTGCAAACTGAAAGCAGCAAACAACCACCTTCTGCGTATCTCTTCACTGTTATTCTTTCATTTGTTCTATCATTTTTTCTTGGCCTATTTCTTGTTGGATACCTGGACCAAACTATCTGAAGTTTTTTGTTTCTTTTCCCCCCCAAAGAAGCTTACCATGGACATTCTTCTTCCTAGTTTAAACAGTAGGTAAACACTGCCTCATAGCCCATTTACTATTTAAAATTAATATCCTACCTGGCCTGTTCCAATCCCAGTATATGACTCTTTGGCACGTTTCCATCCCTCAGCAGGATGCACTTTATAATACCATTTGACTGCTATGGTATCAATTAATTACTACCTACTTTAAAGACTTCATGATGTAACTTTTATTACATTACATGGCACAAAAATGAATTATCAATAAGAATGAGAACATTACTTACAACAGAGATGTTTCTTGAAAAATGAAAATGTATATATGCATTCTTAAAGAATTAACACTTAATCTTCAAATCAATATTGAGTCACCGTGAGCACCGCTCTGCTTAGGAGTAAAATCTAATTAAGCTGCACTAGAAGTAGCTATTTCAGCTATTATATAGTCTGAAAAAAAAAAAGAAAAAGAAAAACCATCCCTCTTACACATTAATTACTGAAAACTTTGTTTTTATTGCAATGTGAGAAGAAACAACAAATGTGCATTTCAGATAGGTCAGCTGTGTTATCCTCTGTAAAGACAATAAAGTTACCTCCAAAATTAAGTGTTACTGGGCATTATTATAATTTTGTAAGCCCTTCTGTAAAAGAAAAAGAGCAAATGATGCTGTTCTTCAAATGAGCTCCCCAGGCTTTTAAATATTTCCGGGTTTTTATTCCTGTTACAAATAATTGCCTAAAGGATTTGGGCGGCGCTATGACTTAGCACGACACTGATTCAAAAGAAGAAAACAACATATTCTTGTGCCAGGTTCCAAATAAACTTGATATCCAGGCCAGGAACAAAGAACCACCGTGCTCTCGGATAACAATTTAATAAAATTTGTGGCATCTGAAGTAGCAATCTTTAACTCAGCACGATACTCACAGGCATCAAATTTAATAAAATGACCCCAATAAAAGTTAATCAGAAGTGTTTAAACGTATTGGCAATAAAACAAATTTTATGGCCAGTAGAGTCAGTTATCTTCTGTGTGACAAATTAACTGAGCACTGAAAATTGGGCAATGCATCAGTACCATTCCAGCAGTGAAAAATGCATGATATGAGGAAAGAAAGCCCAGGCGTAAGTAGCATGGATAAAAATCCCTCAATACCCCCCATTTTGTACTACACAGAACAGAACAAATAAACAACAACAGTTTTCTTCAGATGAAGACAACAAGAACTTTACTGAGATTCCACCAACAGGTGCTTCAATAACGCTTGCTCTTTAATTACATCCTGAAAGCAGAAGCACCACCATTAAACACTGGAAGAAAATAGCTATGATCAAAAGGTTTGCAGGTATAATTACAAGACAAGGGATTAACTCTGCTCAGTTATCACTCACGCAAATTTGAAAGTGTACCAGTACAAACCTCTGGAATGCGTAACACACCTAATGTGACCCTAATTAGCTTACTTGGAGGTATGATAAGCTAGAGTGAGCTGGTCGGTATGACCTGTATGCAATGCATTACAGTCAGTGTGTGAAAGTAGCATTTTCAAAAACTGCCAGTGTTTGCATCTAGCACAGAACTACTCAGCTTGATTTTGAACTCATGTTTCTTGAGAGTTTCCTCTCTGGAAACAACACATTACCTTTCCAATCACAACAGTCATCTTGTTGCCATATAATCCTTGCCTCCAGAAACAAAGACAAGCTTTGTAAATCTTCTTTTAAAAAAGGTTTACAATTGCTCTTATTTTAAGGTGGAAGTGCTATGTAACTTTGTTTAAACAGATGCAGACAAAAAAAAAAAAAAAAAAAAAAAAAAAGCAGAAGAACTAAAATGTAAGTCTGGGATAAAAATACACATAAATCACACCAAAAAACTTTGTCTATCTTGAATATTGGACCTTCTGCTTCTGCCTTGCAGCATGAGCTGCACTATTGACTGTTAAGAAGCCGAAGAAAAACTACCTTCTTCTGTAAGGCAAAAGCAGCTGAACAGAATGATTAAAACCAATTATCAGTCTTGTCAAGTCCACCAGTATCTTAAGGGAAAGTCCTGTTTACTTTTTTCTTCTCCAAAGCCGAGGTCAAAAAATGTGTTTTGCTTATTGAGCAGATGGCTCATACCAGCTTTCTTTCAGCACTTCTCACTCTCCAGTGTCTCAAAAATAAAAATCATTACTAGCAAGAACCAGTACATGTAATAAGGAAATTACGCTGGGGGTGAGGGGAGAAGAATATGTCCAGTTTTTATCCATGCATACTTCAAACCAAAATATAAGTTGTCACAGCTCCAAACATTCTGAAGCACTTTTCTATCTTAAGAATTACTACTCTCAGTTGCATTTCTAAAGATAGCATTTTATACATACTATAAAGGATGCAGCCTGTAACACAGTCTCCATACATGATAGGTTTAATTTTCATACTCCAGCACCTCTTCAGATAAATACCCCATATGTCCTTTCCTGGCGAACAGTAACTTCTACTCACTCCTGGCTTTATAACCACTATAGATACGGAAGAATTCTACACAAATGTGGTTAAAGCAATTAAAAAGTTAGCTCTGATTGTTTTATTCCTAACGTGAAAAAGGCCAAGTAGGAATTTACTAACTGCAAAAGTTTTCTTTGGACCACAGAGGTGTACTCACATGCTGAAACAGCACTGCCATAATTTAATGTGTATGAGGTCTAGCAGAGACAAAGCCATGGCTTCCCATCAGCAGCACCTTGCACTGCCAGACCTCCAGCGCCAGGAGTAAGAGGAATCAGGCACGACAGCACTGCTTTATCACATCTCAATGTGGCAAAAACAAGGGAGAGCAGCTCTGAGATATCTGCGCGTTCAGAAGTAGAGAAGTCAGTCCAAAGATTCAAAATATTTCCATGTCAAAACGCCACTCTTCAGCATCTAAAGCAGATGGACAAGTTACAGTGCCTTAGACTCACACCTAAAAGAGCACTTGGTTGCCCTTTCCAACAGTTCTCTTCAGCTGCCACCTGGAAGACCACAGTTCAAAGGACAAGGGGGAGAAAAGCACAGACAAGGAACCTCACAACTGAAGAGCTGGAGGAATTAGAAAGAGCAAGGCTAAGTTCCTGCCTTTTGTTAAGGGAAATTAGATGCTGTGATATTAGGCATTCCAAAATTAGCAAGAGAAGAACTTCACACATTTCTCCCACAACTACCCAGGCATCCCAAAGAAGTTACTTAAATTCTTCTATGCATCAGTTTCTTTAACTGTAAACTAGTGATAGCCTACCTCACAGAGAGGTTATGAGGCAATTAACTGATCATAAAGTGCGACAAGACCCTCAAGTGAAAGGTGCTATGCAAGTGCAGGGTATTAATCTCACACTCCAGGTACAAATCATTCTCTTATCCCACCTTATACCTAGCGTTGGCAGCTTTACAACCATTTAAACTCTCTACTACACAGGTTGGCGAGGTGCCCTGCAGCAGACATCTTAGACACAGTGCACTTTTGTGGTTCAGCTACCTACACCTTCCTGCATAAAAGAGGGCATTTGGTTCAAGCGATGTGCAGCTTCAGGTTGTATGCACAAACACGCAGCCTGCGAGCTGCATACAGACATCAGGTTTTTGGCTGCCGTACGAGGAGATCCATGAAACTTCTGTCAGCTGCATGTAATGGATATGCTGCCAGACACCATCTAACTTGCATAAAAGCTGCAGCACAGGGGAAGCAAAAGGATCACTAGCCATCTTTGTAAGCGTAGATTTTAATTGCATACTTTTCAAAATGTCCATTGGGTCCATAACCAGTTTTAACACTTAGACTTCATTCATCGTGATGCTTTTTAAACAGCATATTAGCTGAAGACTTCCTTCTAATTAATGAAAATCTTAAGTTGGGAACAGGCAAAAAGACTAATTTGTTACTAAGAGCAAGTAGGATGAGAAGACAGATCTGTGAGAAGAGAGATCTAAGCATCTTTTTTTCTAATATATATATTAAATTGCTTTTTAAAATACACGAAGGGAATGCAAAGAAAGCCCACCAGGACCATGCTTGCATCACAGAGCACGTGCAGGGAGCCCAATGCCGGACCAGAACGTCTGCTGCCTTAAGTCAAAGCCCTGCGGCTTCAGTTGTTTGTTACAGCAGCTGCAGCACGCAACATCAAGACATGCTATGGATACCCATACTAGCCCCAGATGCAGCCCGGCGCACCATGTGAACTCCTTCATCTGCTCACAGCAAGTCTGAGAGGTTACGATGCTCTCCATGGCTCAAAGCAGATGTGTTCCAGCTTAAAGTCATCTGCCACTCCACTTTGAGAGTACAAATTCTGTTCAACAGGTGGTTTGTGCTGAGGTGGGCAAGCTGAACATCTTCCCCATGCCAATTTCTGATTTGAGTCATGTCTTGAGTTTTATAGCCCTTCTTTGTATTGAGTCAGATTAAAATTTGTAGTGAATTGGAATGCTAACATTACAAGCGGACAACTCTCTGTTTCAAGTTGTGATCAAAGCACCAAGTAGCCTAATAAAATCCAGGTGGCTCCAGCCTATCATCCACTATACTCATTACTTCAATTGGTCCATTTATTAGATTTCCAGGTGTCAACAAAAGGAGGCTTGCTGCCAATTCCTTCATATCTGGCTCTGCTTATGTATCTGGTGTCTTTTGATAAGAAGGTCTCATTAAAATTTAAAAATTAAAAAAAAAAACTTTTTAAAATAAGTCAGGCCTTTTCCACAGTTAGCAAAACCACAAAAACCAGTGCGGCTTTGTATTATTCACCATCTACTTAAGACTAAGCTAATTACAAGTAGCACCAAATGACTCATGTTTGCCAAAGCTTTTTTGATAGAGTTTGTCCTGCAAAGCACAAAACAACTTAAGGACAACATTAAGAGAATTTATTTGCAAGTTTAAATTCGAAAGAGTAAATACTTACAACAGTTTTCAAAGTTTTTACTTTTCAAATACAAAAACACACAGAGAAAAGGATGACTTCTCTTTCACTCTTTACGCATCCAAATATATCAATTTTTTCACTTGGAACAGTACTGTAAGAGAAGAGGTTGGATGATTCAGTCCAATGGAGCAGTGTAAGAAACAGGAACCCCTTTCTCAAATGCCATCTTGAAAAGTGAAAGAAAAATCTCAGAATTCTACATTTGAGAATAGAGTGACTTCTTGCTTTTAACTCTACGCAATTATATCAAAGTTGAATTTTACAAAGAACTCCCTCATCCTTCAGCCTGCAATTCATTATTTCAATTAGTGCCATGCTTTCCACCCCTTCCACGCACATTTCAATTTCTGACCCATTATCTTAACTCCATTTCAAACAAAACAGCAGGTAAATTTTTTGCAACAGAGATCAGCCTTAGATGTCTCACATTTTCTAAGTGTTCTGTTCTAGCATTCTAAACCCCCCTCATCAACAGAACTGAGATCTCATTTTTCAGTAGCCAGGTACATAAAGGCCAACGCTCCTGTGGAAGACCTCAACTCCTATGCCTTTCCTCAACAGTTTGAGCACACATGTTTGTAGAAGGGCTAGGATGCCCAGAGCCAGCTGATGCCTCCAGGCACAGCAAGGCATAAATCAGAGCCTGCGTCCCAGCTGGACAGCTGCATGGCTTTCAGAATGGCAGTATTAACCTTGCTCCAGTTTACATCTGAATGCTTCTCCTCACTCCCACTCCTCAGCACTCCTCTTACCTTCAGCACTCAGTGCCTATCAAAAAGCCATCATGCATGCCTCCAAATCTAGTTTCTGTAAGTCCATCAACCCCTGAGTGAACCTGAGCCATTTCTTTCATCTGGTTTTCCATCACAGCATACCATCAGATTATTTTACAAAACACTGTATTCTCCTAACAAGCAATAAATCCATGGAAAAAAATAAAAAAAACACAGAACGTATGTATACATATGTGTGTATATATACACACACTTTGAGGGAGACCTTTCAGTCCTATTTTGTTTTTAAATTATTCTTTCTATTCCTGAGGAGAACTGTGGCACTTGGTCTGGCTCCTGAATACTTGGTGCTGTGACTGCGTCTTTCTTGCTTATGATGGAAGCTGCACAGCCAGACAGCAAAGCATCAAGCCTAGAAAATCATTCCCATTATGATGACAGAAGAAAAAACAGATGAAATCTTGCCCTTGTAGCTTTCATTACTCTGCGTAGGACTGAGGAATATGTTTTTCCAGCTAGGGGAAACACTTGGCTCTGAGGACGAAGGCCTTCAGAATTTTATGAGCAAAGATCTCCATTTTTAAGAGCGCTTGTTGTTTCGCTGTACAAGGAAGGCTTTCGAGCCTCTGTGTGTACCAGGAGTGGCACCCAGTGTCCAAACTGCATCCTTACAACACCGTCTTCGATTTCCTTTTCCAACTGTCTTCCTTCACTCCTTTCTCCCCGACTGCAGCCACAGAAAATCAGCAGCTCTGTGAAATGCACGGCTTCACCATCAAGCTCACCAAGTAAAGCAGCTTGCGCGAAGCTTTTGCCAAACTGTTTTTAATCAAGACTGCAGAGATGAATCAAATTTTAAACTATTTAATATAGAGAACAACTATCAAGTCTGGTAAAATTATTTAATTAAGCTATGCAGCTACAGATTTGAACCCTGAATAAAATCAACATTTGCATATACCATGGTCTTTCAAGTGCACTCAACAACTGACTTAACAGCCACAAGCTGATTTATTCCTGGTCGCTGTTAGTGCTTTTATAGCTCCAACCAATTTTATTAAACATGGCTTGTTAAGGCAGAACTAAAAATCACCCAAGGAATTGAAAAAAAAAATATTTTCACGTGTTGCAGCTATGTGGGATTTTTAAAGACAACCTGTTGTGCTTGGCTACAACGACTGACTAAAAATGAGTGTGACAAATCCAGCAAATAAATCCTTTTGTTTACTCCCAAATCGATCAGAGGGTTAAGGTTTAGGTTTAAAAAGAGATTCAACACCTGGATCCGGCTATAAGGAAAGCTCCCCCCCAACCTGCTGCGACAGCCCTCTTTTCTACTACTGTTCTTTCGCTGACACAAACAGTTGAGAGTTAGAGATGTTGGATTAGGATATAAGAATGATTATCCCAAAATACTAAACAGCTGTCGCTTTCTCAGCAGGTAAGATCGCGGTATATAAACCACTAAAAAGTCAAGATTTTGGCACAAAGAACATAATGGAAAAACCCATTTCCACCCCTGTTTGGAAGTTTAATTGCAAGTACCATTCAGGAATCGTGCCGGACTTCAGCCAGTCAGTCTTCCCCTGTCATTAACGTTAAATCCTAAAGCACAGAAGTGTGCCATCACCTCTCCTCTCAAGCAAGAAAGCTCAGCACTGCCCATCTCACTATGTGCCCTGCATGTGCAAGTTGGAGGAGCATTACCAGCACCTTGTCAGAATCCCAACGCCTTGCAGCTGAGTGCTGTTCTGAGCTCATGTGAACTAAGATTAGATCTGAGTTAGAGTGCAAATATATCTGAACCAGCTTTTCCCTCTAAGCCAAAAAGCATTAAATTGGCACAATTTAACAGTTTAATCAAGACCTCCAAAATCCCGGAGTTCAGTGTCTGTTCTGCCTCCCTAACTTACTCCTCTAATTTCTCTCCAGTATAAATGTTATATCTCGGAGCTTTTGTATCACACAGATGATTTATTTATATACACACACTGAAGAGAGCATTCAAATCTGCTGCATTATTTTCATGTCAAGATTTATTTTGTTCTAAGGAGACTTCCACTTGCAAAACCATGCACACACTGCACAGCAAATATATCTCTGTTAGGTGCCTAATATGGCCAGGGAAACCATTTTGATTATTCCGTGCCCGTTTATGCATTGTCCTACAAAACAATAAGATAGAACAGCAAGAAACTAGCAATTAAGAGAGTCTGAATGCACATCGGGAATCACTAAAATCCACACCAGCCAAGTCAGGAACAATATGACTGATGAATAGACCGTATTATATTAGGATTGTTAGCAAGTATTAAAAAATTATCCTTCACAGATGTCCCTTATGACCTAAATATATTGCACAAAAACATGTCTTTTTTTCCCCCCTGAAAGTTTTCAGAAATCTTTTCGTTTCTATTATTGAATAAAGCTCCACAGTGCCGCATGTTGGCTATAAATATCTGCATCAAGGATTTATCATACCAAACCTACGAAAAAAAAAAGTATGAATATTTTACTAGAGAATAAACAATCTATTTTAATGTGTATTTTTCTACTGCATTAATTTATGCTGAACCCAAGCATATAATTCAATAAAGGAAATCAAACTGTGTGTTCAGCAAACAGTGAAACAAAAGAAGCTGCGTACTACAGAAACTTCTCAACCAATACACCACAAACCAAAATAAAGCAAACGTCCTTCAGTTAGAAGAACAACCTTATCTCCCATAAACACATTGGGTAGGTAGGCTGATGAGAAATTAAAAACATATAAGCTAATACAAACTACTCCTTCTGCAGCTGTGCACACCTAGACCGTTCTCAACACAGTTTTAAACTAGTTTGTACTTCCCTAGTTTTGTCATTATTAAGATTCTATACACTGCATCTAAGCTCTACGGAGGATTTTTCTCTTTTCTATCAAAGACAAATATTTCTCTAGAAAATCATTTAAGTTTAGCGAGCTTTGTGAATTGATTGCTTATCCCTTCAACTCCACTGCTTCAGTAGGTTTGCTGTTAACAAAAATGGATTTCAACCACCTCTACTGCTTAAGTATTTAATTCCAGATTCAGCACTGAACCCTGGGCCAGTAACAGGGCTCAGTCCATTAACAAAATAAATATAAACACTATACACTAATATGGCACGACTTGGGCTTAATGCCTTTTATACCTTGACAACATACACATTTTTTGTCAAATAGAACACTGCCTAATTTCTTCAGGTTATGCAGCTGTGAGAAAACCATAACACATTATTAGGCAAGAAACAACAACAAATCATCCGATGCCATTTCCTGCTCACTAAAACATCCCAACTGATCTTTAAAAAGTTGTCATAATTGCGTTGCATTGTAAGATAAAAAGCATATTCCTCAGAACAATAAATCTCACATAAGAAGCTGTTACTCTAACAGTCCCCCACCTGCAGGAATACATGTTGTTTCCATGCACACATCCCAGAGCTGCTCCCAGCCTTTACCATTTGGAGCAACCGTCAGATGATAAAAATCTGTTCCATGACCTCCATGCAACTTTTGCAAGAAATTTGCTGTTCAATGTTTAATATTTAATTATTTAAACTATGCCCAAGACAATACAGTTGTGTTCACCACAGAGCATCAACAGTGTTTTAGGTGATATCTTAAGAACGCTAGCACTGCTGTCTGGTCACAGAACAGAAAACATATCTGATAGGGGAGATAATACAAACAAAAAAGATTGATATATTTTTTATTTACCATTACTTGTATTTCTACCCATTCTTATCACTTTTACTCAGATGTATTGCTCTGAGTTGTTGTTGCTATCTCCATTCCCTTTATTCTGCCTCTTGGAATAAGACTCCAGCACAGGGGGTTTATGCAGTTCGCTGTACTTTCCTTCTGCTCCCTCAAGTTTATTGCAGCATTCTTCAGGGAAGGAAACGGCTAAATACTTGCATTAGCAGAAAAGGAAAGGGGAGGGGGAGAATGGAAACAAGTAAGAAGGTGTTAAAAGATCATTCTCCTTCTTTTGGTGCAGACACACTAGAAGTGTTACCAAAAGAACAAATGAACTGAGAGTCATAGCTAGTTAAAGGCATGGGGGAGCACAGGGACCACAAAAGAAAAAAGGAAAAAAAAAAAAAAAAAAAAAAAAAAGAAGAAAAATCAAATGAAAATCAGTCTCTTAAGCAAGGACATGCTAGAGACCACAACAAAACACACACAAAGTGGAGATAGCGATCCAAGCAGCCAAACAGAATGGAAATTTCCATTGCTGCAGCATGTTGTCTAGGACTGAAGACTCACAATGAAAGATGAAAAAGCAAGTTTTATTGCAGTGGACACCACTGTCTTCACATGGTCTGGGCTTCCTCCTGCAAGAAGCTCATCTGCCAGGCACAGAGGTAGCCTAAAGCTACTTACTGCTCACCTAACTTTTGGGCACCTCAGAAGGCGCCTACCTCAGTGTGACAGTTGAGCACATGCCTGTCTGTCTACCAGGACACCTATTGTATGTTACAGCATTTGCCTGAAAAAAAAAAAAACTTTTTTTTTAAAAAAAAAAAAAAACGGCTACATCCAGACTTCAACTAAACTGTGGTATAAAAAAACTCAAATGCTCAGTAAAAAAATAGAGCACATCTGAAAAAAAGGCAGCACACTTCACTGTTGCCATATGTTCACACTAACATCTTTTCAGAAATGAATCTACTGAAACTGTACGAAAACAGCTGTAAGGAGCTGTAAGGTTTACTTGGGACTCCACAATCAGTACAAACTAGCACCTTAGATATTGGTTACCATGAGTTAATGATAAAATACAAACAGGAGATCATTTCTGTGTGATTTTAAATGTGGAAGAATATACAGTATTTCCATTTTAAGCCTGCATATCCCCAAACAGAACGAATAACAGAATAGGTGAATTTGTAACACGCAAATAATCTCAAGATTCTGTGTAACTCACCAAAAAGTAACTCTGAAAATCCTTCTGAGTACTCAGGGAAAATAACCTGTAATTTTTTTCATCTCTACTAAGTATTAAGCATAAGACTTTCTATTTCCAAATGACTATCATAAAATTTATAAACTACTACATGAAAACAAAGCACATATTAAAACCTAAATATACTTTTTGTATTTCTTCTTACTCTTCCCTGTACACTTTTAGTCAGAGTGCAGCCCGTTGCATTTGCAAGAAGAAACAAAATCACAGAGTTGCCTGTAGCTTTTTATTTAACCTGAAGAAAATAAAGAAATTGAGCTTTGATATTACTGATTACATTTAAAAAAAAAAGTGCTTCTGCAAGCGTTATAAAATAGGAAATGTTCATCTAGCAAGCTGCACAATTGTATATCGTGGTTACAAATGAAGAATAGAGTTGAGGTGGAACAGAAACCATGAAGGAAAAATCTTCTGGCTTCAGGTTCAGCACTTGCATGCAGCGAGTACCTGAACACCAGGGCTGCACGGTGCAGTGCTGCTCAGCCTGCTGCATACAGCCCTACCTGCACAGCTGCTCCCTGCAACTGAGAACCCTCTCTCACCTCCTCGTTAGGACTATTAAATGAGTGTTCTGAAGTACAGTTTTCAGTAAATTCCAGCATAACTACGAGTTTATTAAATATGGTAATGAAATCCACTGCATGGGTGGCTTACAGAAATCAAACAAATGGACCGAATTACTGGAATGTGGCAGATGTAAGTATTTCATCTTTAAAATTACTCTAAGAAAAATGTCACAAAGAACATTTTCTTCAAGTAAGATAAAAGGCATTACGGCATTCCTGTGTTTGGTGCAAATTGCCCCGACTCCTTCTGCAGCACATCTTAACGGATGTGGATTTAAATACAATTTTAATATGTCTGTGCTTAAAAGAGCACAACAATTCCTCAGTTTTGATTCAAAATGAGACGCCGAACAAAAGGATTTATTTACCTCTGCAAAGTACTATTTCTACAGCAAGAAGGAATCCCACTCGAGAATCCAGAAGCACTACAAGCAAAGGTATTTAGCACCAAGAAAAGGAACAGAATATGCAACAGTATATACGCAATTCTTAAATTGACACAGCCCGCATAAACAAAAGTCCCTGTCTCCGCACTAACCGAGGGGTTAAACGCGTGGGGATCGGGAACGGGAGAGGAGAGCCGGAGGCGGCCGCCGCAGCCCCGCGCTGGAGCAGCGCGCGCGGAGCTCCGCAGCGCCCGGCGGCACACGGACGGACCTCGGCACGGGACGGGGCGCCACGGCCCCGCGCTGCAACGCTCCGCTCCCGGTCGCCGTGCGCGAGATGACGGCGCCCCCTGGCGGCGCCCCGCGCGGGAGAGCAGAGCCTCGCCGCACGGCCGCCATCCCGCTGCGTAAGGGCGGACGGCAGCGCTCGGCCTGAGCGAGATGCGGGGCATGGCTGCGCATTGCTTTCCACACAGACTTCGAACCCCGCCGTGGAAGACGAGAAGACGCTGCGCACTGTGACGCTGGGAAGCACAAACTCAGGCAATGCTGTTCTTTAAGGACCTACAACGCCAAGCGCAGCAGTTCACAAGCTTAGCTTTAAGAGATTTAACGTCCAGAACGGCTCCTCCAACAGGACAGGAACCTGAACAGAGAACGTTCACTTCAGTCTCACTGCAGTGAGACCAATTCAAGCACGCGTGCCCCAGTGTGATGCTTATCTTAAATTAACTCCTCCAAAAGCGCGCTCCTTCCAGCCGTGTGAAGCCCTCTAGCACCGCGTAACTGCAGGGCACAGTGCTGGCAGTGCTGCAGGTCGGGCTCTGCACTAACAACTGCTGCTGCCACTGTCTGCTTCAAACCTTGAAAACCACCACATGGGATATACGTGTTGCTGCACATGCCCCTGGGTTTGAGGCTGAACTGCAGCCACACGCATAGCAAACCGTGCAACGTTCTCGCTAAACGCTCACCGTGTTATTTTAGTTATTACTGACAGCACAACTAAATACAGCCTACACACAACAGATACACGCAAACGTAAGAATCCTGAGATAGCTCTTTTCTGAAAGCTGACAAACAAAATTACCCTTCAAGCGAGGAAGTAAAATTCACACAAGTGAAGACATCACCTTTCCATCTGCAGTATTTCACAGCGAACTTGATGAAAACTCCACATAACTACAAGAAAATTCTAACATTCTAGAATTTTTTCTTTTTAATACATGGTTACACAGTTGTCTCAAAGTTGTTATTGGCACAACTACCACAGCACTTAATCTATTATCTTAGCTTTGAAAGTAAGGTAGTAAAAACATCTCAGGTTGAAATAAAGTGTCTCAAAACTTATCATGAATTTCAAAATGTACATTACATCATTTTTCTCTTCTGTGTTATTCACTATGTAGCTTTTCTTCCTATTTAAAAGCAATGTGTATTCCTTGCATGGAAAGCGAGTTAACTGAAATGAGAAGAACAGAACACAACATGTCCCTTGCAGAAGCAATTTGTAGTCAAGAATAATATGTATTTTCTTCCTTAAATATTAATGCCATGCCTTACAACTTCTTTGTAAATGCTAACTGAAAGAAAAACTAAGCACAGACAAAAGCTTTGAAGTACCCTAAAGTGAAACTAATTCTCAGAAAACTAACCTCACAGCACAAAGATGTGCGCGGGTACTGCTCATTTCACAGCAGTGCTTTCACCAACAAATCCTTAGAGCAGAAATCATTAGATTCAACTCATGTTTAGGGAAAACCTGGAGGACGTCACATGAAAGTATCTTCTCCAACTTAAAGACCTCTGTTTCGAGAAATCATTTCAATACTTTTGAGCGTTTGAGTGCACTGAGAATAAAGAAATAAAGCCATTTGGAAGTAAAAGCCTGAACAGGAGTCTAGAGAGCAGCC
The DNA here is from genome assembly GCF_019238085.1 of Lagopus leucura. Classification (NCBI taxonomy): domain Eukaryota; kingdom Metazoa; phylum Chordata; class Aves; order Galliformes; family Phasianidae; genus Lagopus; species Lagopus leucura. The sequence continues at coordinate 77,057,879 of NW_024962263.1, forward strand.
CTAAAATCAAAGCCTGTGCTGAGGCATATTTTGCTGAAGACTCAACAACATATACCAGTTCGGCAATTTTCCTCCATTAGTTCACACATCATCAACTAAACTTCACCTACAGCTTTCTAGCACAGATTGCTGGGCTGAAAGTCTCCCTGGAAAATATTGTGCTACAGCAGGCCATTGTAGGTGTTTAAGACTTCCCTGACAGGAAAATCTTACGAAAAATTATACTTTGTAAAAAGAATCTCAGGAAGATGACACTGCAAGAGAAACTTTCTGAGATGAAAAACACCTGTGGATTCGTAAGTGTTAGACAGCCCTCACAGATTTTTAATAAGAACTACTTGAAGCTAAATATATATACATATATCTTTTCTATACTTTCTAGAAATAGTCCAAACTAATCCGAAGAATCATCTTACACCAAAAAAAAAAAAAAAAGCAGTGACTTTTGTTTTTAAATTGTCAATTTTGTTTTTGAAGCAATTATATTGAGGCAGATAGTCAAAATTTATTATTAGTTCAGATATTAGCAGTGAGAAGCAAAAGTCACCTTTTACAATAAAAGCATATTTGAAGCAAAATGTCACCTTTTTAAATAAAAGCATATTTGAAGTAATGGTTGTTGCTAACAACAGTTAGAAATCCATCTTTATCCCACAGATTCTTAAACATCATTTAAGTACCTATTTCAAGTTTAAGTTAAGGGCATTTTCTTAGCACCTTCAAAAACGTGCTTTATATCAGATCTCAGTTTTAAAAACAAATCAGTAGCTTTCATGTTTCTTGCTAAGTACTCAACAGTTTGTTTGCTGAAATATCACCCTCCCATACATAAACTTCATTCTCTTAACAATAATCACCTCAAGAGCAAAAGGTAAACGTGTGTTTTACATGTGACCTACTCCTAAAGCTCCTGCAAGAGGATACAGAATAAACTGCTTTTTGTGCATTCATCCAGTTCTCACCATAGCAGATTTGGTGTTTGGGAACAGGTAACTGCAGCACGATTGCTCCCCCCTCAGGAGGAGGTCAGCTGGGGTATTGTGGTTCCTGCAACCTGTGCAGTAGTCCCTGCATTAACACACAATCATGCATGGCCAAAGTCCGGCAGGATATTGGCAGACCAAGGTTGGACTCAATGATATCTAGAGGTCCCCTGCAACCTCTACAATTCTGCGATTCTGTGAAATGTATTTTGCAGGCCCAGAACCTTTCACTGCAAATAGAATTGTTTCTATTCCAGTATCCTGGATAAAAGAAAAAGAGAAAAATCCAAAGACACACTAAGAAAACTAGAGGAAAAGGCAATACAGCACGATGCAGATTGAAGCGAACTAAGTTCAGTATCTTTCTGGGTGATGGAGGTACTGAAGCGCAGAGATACTTTTTCTTTCCCTCAGTATCTCTGGGTCTGAATTTGGGTAGACACATAAAACCAGTGGTACTCATTTATACAAGTCTTGTTTGGCTTGGGTTTTAACATGGTGAATGTTAAGGTTCTAGCAGATAACAATGGATCTCTCTGCTTAAATACCTGCATCTAAAAGAAAAAAATCTTTTGAAAATCCAGCGAAATAGTTGCATAGAGAAGCACAGCTCCAGGGAAAACAAACAAGACACATTGAGGAGATGGAAGACAGTTCTATTCCAAGGGTAAAAAGCTATCTAACACTCAGCTGGCTACCTCAAGAGACACTTTGTTTCGATTTTCACCTTCTCTAGCCCCTCCACATGAGTGAAAGTGCTTAAGAGACCCAAAGTAAAGGTAACACAGAGTGATCAAGAGCAGTGTGTGAATGATTTTGCCTGCTCAACTACTTTACCAAGAAGGCAGAGAACCTCTTTGTACATAGTGCAGCATTGGAAAGCTCTGCTGACACGGTTGCCAATTCCACACTGCTGTTAGGCACGTAGCAGTTAAACTGCTACACGTGCCATCTATGCTGGCTCGAGTTTATTCTTCCCTCTGTAGCACTGGAACAGAAGGTTGATATGCTAAGGCATCCTGGTATGGGAAGCTCCACAAGCATTGCCTTTGCACCTTACTTGATAGCAGGATAAGTGCCTGCTTGCTGAGAAGAGAAAAAGAAAAACTGACAAGAGTTCTTGAAATGAAGTTTTTTTACAAGCAGGAACAGCTGAACCTTGCAATAAGATCACAGACTTACAGCTTCAGTACGGTTGTCATAGTGAGATAAATCCATCTCAGAAACTAAGAACGTTATTTCACTGCTTGCTTATCTATTGGCTACACAGGAAAAAAAACAGCCTTTTTGTACAGCAAAAACTAAAGCACAGGCTCCAATTAAAAATTTAGCTTACTCTAAACCTTTGAAGAGATACAGAAGAGAAATAATATTTAAAACATCTCTTAGGCTTTAAGAAAATATAGCTCTGACTCTGGTACCATATTACTGTAAGACAATTAACATTCCCTTGTTTTGCTGTTCTTAAAATTCTGAACAACAAAACAAAACGAAACAACAAAAGCAATAAGCAGCTAAGAAACTTTACCAAGCTGCACAGTCTTAAAACAATCTCTGTTTTAAAGGCAGTTCAAGGTTCTTTTGTAATAAGATATTAATTTAATAATATCTAATCTCATTATAAGAAAAATGAGTTTATGCCTAAACACTACTTAATCTGGCTCAAACTGAATTAGCAAAATTAGATAGAATCAAGCTTCCAACCACAACTCCTTTGATTATATTGCCTCTTCAGTTACTCTTGAAGTCAAATTGTTCTTCTCTAAAACCTAACAAAGAAGCATTTCTACCAGCATCACTAGATGTATACATACACACAGTGCAAAGATTAGAATTGTAAACCTCTAAAATTTGTTTTACAAATTTTACAATTCTGTGTCAGGTCAACTATGTTAACTTACATTGACAATAAAATAAAAAAAACCTGCTAGGCCAGCAAGTAAGCACCGAGACAGATGTAAACTTCTGATACTATTTGTAGCTTAGTTGGAGAAGCAAAAATTCATGCAGATTTCATGTTAAACTTACAAAGCTTTGCCTTCCAGGCTTTCAGTAAGCACTTAACACACATAAAGAAATCCACAGGGAGGCAATCTACATGCTTGACTACATATATACACATACATGGATATACAAACTGTAAGTCTTTTTGTGAAATGGATACATGAATTATACTGGAAACAAATGTAATTTTCAGTGAGACAGTCTTACTCTACAATGTGTGTATATACATTATAGTATTTATCTGTAACTTTCCGTATGCTGCAGTTGGAAATGCAAGATGGCATTTTAAGTAGAGCAGTTATGCCTCAAATCAAAACAAAAACACTCTCTGATCACACAGAACCCACTGGCCGTGGTGAAAAAAATCTCTTTTTGCAAATATGGCTGGTGTTTTACCACAAGTTCTGCAAAAATTGTAGCCATTACCTTCATCAAAGTCTGCATCATCTTCTGTATGCTGAGGGAAGGGGAAACAATTTGTGATTTCAAGTCTGTCATCCACCACAAGACCCAGCAGCACTCCTTGGACCACTTCATTCCCCTGTCCTTCTTCTTGGTAATGTTTAATGATCTTTAACACGACCTAAAACGCAAAGACAAGAAAACCATAAGATATAATCATTTTTCCCCCAACAATTTTAAAACTCATAACTATATTCTTTTAACTGTTGCATAGACTAGAGCTGCAAAACAAGCGAGCTACCAGTTAGAATGCCAGTATCTTCAAGGCAAGTTAAACAACAGCCACTCCTAAAATGTTGGGGAATTTAAAGACCACTAAATGAAGTAAAAAAGCAGTTCTAAATCATTTTTCTGAAATACCCTCCTAAGATGAAATATTCATTTATGTTTCTTTGTCTGTTTCAACTTTACCTTCTTGCTCTAATTTTTATTAGCTCTCAAAGAAACATTACCAAAACATCTTGAAAGTAATTATGGAGAAACCAGTAGGATTTTTTTTCTTTAAAGCAGAAAATGTACTAACATTTAAAATTGCACCTTACTGCAATTTTACGTCAGATAGTCAAGCAATCTGTATCTTGTGAACTACATATTTCAAGGAGTAATGAATGATTAAAAGGAGCATAAGTTCCTTCTCTTTCTATTATATTTCTCACTTCCTTTCCTAAATTTGAGTTCTACAATGAATGACTCATAAGGAAATACAAAAAGAAATGGAACAGTATAAACAACCATCACTCATAAATAGTTACATGGTAGAGATGCTACTTTACCAGAAATTCACTGCACAAATAAAATTTTGTTTAATAATAAAAACTAGAACATGACAGGATATGGTTACCACAAAAACAGACCTTAAAATCTTATCCTTGGTCCATCACATGTGGATTTTATTTCACTAAATCCCAATCCACCCACCCAAGCAAAATGCACCAGAAAATGTCTGACAATGTGTTGTTGTTACACTACTGCTACAATACATTCACTGGTAAATCCCCCACTATAATGGATTTCAGCTCAACCTCTTGAGGGTTGTTTAAGCTTATATTTAAATACCAGTAACATAGATCTTTTCCTAGCTTGTCCTTATATATATGTTCTTAATCTTTGCCTCAGTTGGCGAAAAACACTCTTAATAAATTAAAGAGTTGCAGTATAGATTAAATGGAAGAAAAATGTGCTTTGAAAAAAAAAAATTATAAATAGATTTCCTTCATGGGGAAGAACTGGAAGCAAAGGAGAATTTTGCAACACTTTAAGGAAGTGCAGCAAACACGAGCTAGACCATATCGATCCACCAAATATCTGTTATCACACAGCCAACACATAAGTAATACTGAGTCACATTTTGTTAAATGTAACGTTTGCTATATATTTGCCATAAACTCGGTCTTTCACTCAAGAAATTCATAAAAAAAATAATTCAGGACTAGACTCATTACAACATACCATGCTCTTTATGTACTGCACTACTATTCTCAATATACAGCCCAAAAAGCTTCATTTTTTCAGTATTTTTCTCCCCATTTGCTATTGAGATTTCTGTGTATATTTACTGTTCCCATTACAATTCCCATTTTCCTACTGTCTCCAATCCAAAAGCGCTTCTGATATTATGTCAGTTTTATTACAGCATTTCTGACAGCATTTTCTGTGAGTATCTGCTCACAGAAAACAGCAGCGAACAAAAAGAGCACTGGCTGTCACAGACCATCAATATTTTTCAGGAAGATAAAACTAGGGATTCAAATGCTAGTCAACTACTTCAAAACACAACAAAGTTGTTACCAAAGTCAGCAATTTTCTATCTCCAACCTGAAAAATCACAGCAACTATTATCCAGGGAGACACAGACCCCAATTTAGGCTCACCCACAAGATTGTTTTCTAAAGGAGTCTGAGTAAAGTAGAGAAGAAGTAGCTCACAAACTCGCTTCTCTCAATTTCACACCCATTAACAAGCTGCAGAAGTTGCGGTTTATGACTGCACTGGAAAATACATTAGCTACTGAAATCATTTATGAAACAATAAATGAAGGAGTCTGAGAAATGTACCTGATGACACGTCAACCCTGTTTTCATTTTGTTCTTTGTTCTGGAGAGTTTCATTTAGTGCATAGCACACAAGCCTTTAGTGGAGCAGGCTCTTCAACTGGGATTGAAAAGCTTGCCAACAAAATACAGTATGACCGATACAGATATAGGCACTGAAATTCTTATTTCACTATTAAGAACAGACCTTCAAATGCAAGGTTTGCTGCTCTAAATACCCTCAGAACCATCACTGCTACGCCACTGCCACATGAAATTAAAAGTAACAAAAAACATTTCAGCTCTTACCGTCATTTAAGTAACGCAGTTACAGAATATGACTCGCCAACTATTAAAGGCTGCCTACCTACTGGAGTACAAAACACATTAAGCAATGTGACTTACTATAAAAACACATATTTAAACTTTGTTTTTTAAAGATTTTAAATTCCAGCATCTCTGAACACAGAAATCAGTCACGTGCACAGCTTAATATTTCATACATACTAAATGCATTTACTAAGATATACAAGGGCTCTTTAGAAGAGGGTGGGTTTACAAACAGCTACTAACTAAACCTCAAAAGTACCCCAGCATTGTAAAGGTAGTCTTCAAAAATTCCAAAGCAATTCAATCACTTGGAGTAGCCACTTGCCAAATTTTAATGGCCATTAATCCTTAATTAATTAAAAAAAAATGCTAGCTGTTTAGCAGTGCTTCTAATCTTCAAAGCACTGCTCAACCATTAAAAATGAAGTCATACTACAGAAAGAAATACATTCTGAAACCATTAAAAATGCTCAAAGATGCATATTTTAGTCGTATGAGCAATTTCAACTGGACATAATACAAAAGCACAGCTGTTTATTTCAAAAGTTCATATTTTAATACAGCAATACCTTTACCATGAACTGACAACCTCAACAGTGGGGATCCTGGAAACATTCAGTTGTAATGACAAGAAAATGTTAAGATACACATGTTTGTATTTCTCTGAAGAGAGAAAACACCAAATCAAAGTACTGAAAGTTCATATGTAGTTCTGTTCCAGAGAGCTGAAAGTGCCTATATTAAAACCAGATTTCCAGTACCTGTGCTGAGCTGTTTCTTAGAGATACAAAATTAAGCAAAACAGAGTTACTGGTAGCCCACTAAATACACAATGAAACAAGCTGATTTATGTTCTTAAGTCATGTATTTAAACCTCTCTGAATGCTTAACAGTGTTTCCCACCTATGAAAGCTTTATTAGCACAACCACCAGCACCAGTAGCCAGGATCTGGGGAGAGAGTGTAAATAGTGATGTTATTGAGCTGTTTTCAAACAGATCATAACTGACATGGGCATCAAATACAGATGGCGCCATGACAGCCACATCCTCTCACTAAATAACACGAGGGAAAACCGTGATCAATATTTAGCTTGGCAAAAGTCTTGAAAGCTTTTACTGGTAATAGTGGCTGACACATTTTGAATGCGTGTTATCACAGTCCTGGAACCTTTCCCATAGCAATTCTTAACGCTCGGACCACGAACCTTTACGTTTACCGCTACATCAGGAATGGCAATTTCATTTAAACTCCTGGCATGGAAAACGTTCAAGAGAGCAGAACTGCCAATGTACTTCTATAAATGGACAGGTCTGAACCGATGAAACTAACTCATGCAATTGTACTGTCCTAAACCCACAGATGTTGGTGAATTTTAATGAAGTTTAAATATTGGTATCTACTTAATCCATATTAAAACCACTCTGGAGAAAATGCTATTTAATCTGTTTGATACTTTCCAAATGGAGACATACTAAGTTGCATACACTCTAGCCTCCATGGCGTTTCTCTGCACACGCCATACCAAAAAGCAAATCCACAATCTGTGCTGGGCTAAAAATCAATTGGCTATTCAGGTATTAAACTTCATTAATCAGGTAAGCATGGAATGGCTTTGTCTTTATCAAAGACCTGGAGAGCTGGAAAAGAGAGAAAACTACAGAAAGATACAGTGAAACATGGGCAATGTTAACATTTGTTAATAGCACCAGGTGATGTTTTTACAGAGGACAGATAAGTACTTATCCTGCAGTTAAAAAATACAAGTTCTGGAAGCTGATGAAGCAAAAGTTGCCTTGAGCTGATTTATCACCTGGCTGTAGCACCACTGGATAAGACAGAAACAAAGTATCTCAGCTTTCCTACCTGAAAAAAAGAAACTCCAAAGAAATTAAAGATACCACTGTAAGAAAACATGTCTAATACATGTAATGCTCTCTCTGGATGTTTACGGTGACAGATGTTTACATACACACAAAGAACTTCAAGTTAATTGGAGCAGTACTAGATCTCAAACTAAAGGAGTGTAGATTTAGATTGGATATAAGGAAGAAAATTCTTATGATAAAGGTGGCGAGGCACTGGAACAGGTTGCCCAGAGGTGGTGGATATCCCACTCCTAGAGATATCCTAGAGCCAGACGGGGCTCCGAGCATCATGCTCTGGTGGTAGGTGTCCCCGTTCGATGCAAGGGAGTTGGACTAGATAACCTGTAAGAGTTCCTTCCAACCCAATCAGTTCTACAATTCTGCATCCTAGCCCTTTTGTTGCTGTATATGAAGCTTCACAACAGAAGACTGAGAAGTACTTCAAGTGGAACTTGCTCCCCGTCCCCAGCTTGCTTTTAGAATAAAGGCCCTTACAACCATTAGACCAATCTTAAACCAGAAGTTAATACACACACACACACACTTATCTTCCATTGCAATCTTTGACATCTTGAATTAATGGCTTTGATAAATATCTCTGATTGTAACAATATCTGTGGTAAAACACAAGCCCTCTGATCTGAATACATTGTACAAAAGCTAAGGCCAAATGGACAAGATGGGGTAAATTTGAAAAGCAGGGTAGCTGTGGAAAAAATAAAAAAAAAAAAAAAAAAAACAAACTTACTCCTGAACTTGTTGATAAGTAACAAGTTCAGCCCACACTGTTACGTACTGCAAGTCAAACTGCCATCATTTCAAATGAAGGACTCAAAAAGCCCACGTTTCACCCTTTGACTAATGTCTTAATACCAACTTTTAGAAAGCCTTTGGAAATGCAGTTCTTGGAATAGTAAACTTGCATTTTATGTCACTCAACAGCTAATAAATACCAGATGTTAAAGTCTTATTTCTGAACTTGACAAATTCGGTGCTTCAAAACATAATTCCATAGGAAGCACAGCAAAATGCTGCGTGCCATTTCATACCAATTCAATCAGGTGTGAATAGTAAAATATCTTTTGACGCAAGACTGGAAGTTTCCAGAAGCTGGAATTCAACTACTACTAACAAAGCACACTGATCAGAGGTGGTCCTCATATAATGGATATTGCATCTGTTCTAAGGCAAAATTACAAATCACAGGATTCTGTAGGTTTTGTCTCAGTACAAAATCCTGTGATAAATTAATTTTAATTGAATGGAAAAATACTAGATTTGAACTGTAATTTTAAATATATTTATATACTACACGTTCCTGTACTATTTGAATACTTCTGGGAACTGGAAGTGTCTGAAAATTATCCAAAATTTCTTATTCCCTGGCTGAGTTACTACATCAGCTGGCACCACCGTGTTTAGCTTATAAAGCTGAAGAATTCAGAAGATTTAACTACAGGAAGTCTTTCAAAAAGCACAAAATAACACATTGCTGAAGAAAACCATCTAAATACGATTACTATACTGCACTGCTAGGGCACCAGAAGGATCTAGATGACATTCCATATTACCTCCTGCTTCATCTCATGCTTATACTTTCTAATTCACCACTTTCCTGTTGGTTTTTTTTGTTAGTTTGTTTTGGTTTTTTTGGGGGGTTGCTTGCTCTGGGGCTTTAAGGAAGATTAAGGGAGATGATGTTTTCATTTTTTTTCCTGCAACAGCACGAAGAAGAGGTGATTAAATCCATACATAGCACTAATTGAGAATATACCCTGCTACTGAGTGGATGAATCAACACACAACTCAAAGTTGGTGACAAGTCAATAACATTTTATCACTCCTTCCCTACCATTAACTGGTTACATAAAATCTTGGCCATAGCTAGAAATACTCTATCTTACCATACTGGTTTCAGCTAAGATAGTGTTAAGAAAACACCAAAGTCTGGTTGTCTCCCAGTGATACATGCACAACTAGGCACAGCTAGGCCACTTGGTGGAAGAGCTGCTGCCATGATGGTTCAGCAGCAGGAAAAGGACAGAGCCAGAATTAGGCCAGCAGTTACTCCATACCACACGTGGAAAGCCATACAGCTATGGGCAGTCAGCTAGGGGCAGGCCACCACTCCGAGGGTTGCAGGACATCAGTGAGCAGGTAAAGATACATTGCATTCTTAGTGGGCCCTTGTTCAGTGTAGAGAAGTTAAGAAATTCTTTTTCTCCACTTCCCATAAAACGCAAAGAGCTCATGCCACAGATAACAGACATCTCGAACTGTATACAAAGGTTAAATTACCACAAGGTAATGCCCTAAGTAAAATAATTCATAAGCATCTACTCTCTCAGTTGTTTCATTTTTTCCTCCTTTTAGCAGAAAGTAATTTTAAATGCTGCAATTCAGGAGCTCCAGAATTTCCCAGCAAGCAAAACAGAAATCCAGTCTAACAACGACAGGGCTTTCCTCTACAGGAGGTAAAGCCTGCCCAAACCTTCTGGCCTCCACAGTCTTCTGAAGGTGGTGGTCATTCACACAGTGCAAGTACAGGCTTGATAAAGACTGACAGGTGAACTGACACAAATGTATTTAACGAAAGCACACAAAACCTCTCATCAATTTTTCATTCACTTTATTACTGTGATACTTCAAAAACTGTAGAGATTTGAGGATATAAAGCCTACCAAAAAAACCCCACCAAATTATAAAAATAGCTGTTTTTACATAAAACATGAAATACATTGGTAATATCTAGAAGGAATTCTGGCAAATATATTAAAAATGTAAAAATGCTACTGACAAATAGGCAGGTGGAATTTAGCTTGATGAACTGAAGCAGTACAGGCACAAAAGCCTGTTTCTGTACAAATACAACATAAGAAGGGGAGATCTCTGGGTTTTGTTAGAGGCTCAGTGGTTTGCCACAGGCTGCAATTCCTTTGACTCTGTCAGGAACTTGCATTTATCAGCTAATGTCTTGTAGTACCATGAAAAATCTGTTTAAGTTTAATATTTAATGTTAAGTTACATTTACTTGGAACCAAGTGAGCTGCTTGCTCTTGCAAAGGAAAAAAGTTGAACACAAACTGGAGCACACCAAATGAGGTCATTAAACAGCTGAGAAAAGTTCATTAAAAACACCGAAACACATTAAATGTTAGATCAAGGTGTCTTTTAAAGAACAGATCCACCTCTTCCTGATTTTTGTCCCACCACATTTTAATTTAGCTTTTTAGACTACACAATAACTCAGGCTAACAACTACCGCCATGATCGCACACAAGCCATCAGTATAAGTATTGTCTCACTATAAGTCAAAATGCATGATTACATTTGTGCACTCAAACTCTCCATTGTCCTGGTCACAGACTGGTATAACAAATTTCTCTGCAATGCAGTTTCATAACAAATTTCACAGCACATGGATTCGTGTTCATTTCCACGGAAACCACCAGGGCCACAGGCACCACAGAATAACCTTCTTGTAGAAACACTTCTGTAACACAGCCTCAGGATTTCAGTCCTGCAAGCAGCAGGGCATTAGATGCTATCAGCACACTGTTAGGAAGCAGTGATAGGGCTATAATAAAATAAACGTCCAAAATCCTGCTAGTTACAAGTGGGACAGACCATAGCAGCAGTACTACCAAGTGTATTATTTCTCCTATTTCCAATCTTTTGAAAGCTGAAAAACTTAGTATTTTAGACAGTTTTTCTAAACTGCCAACACAATTTATAGTTATTTTTAACGATTTCAATACATAACCTTCATTTCAAGAGTGAAAGCTGATGAACTGTGCCCTTTAGAGCACACCAGAAGTAGGTAAAGTTTCAACATCTTCCAACTGATACTCCAGAGCCTTACACATATATACATATTAACTGTATTTTGACATATTTTGTGTATAAGTAAATCATCATCACTGAAATATTCAGAGTCCTTATTTAGCTAGCAGCGTATTTGCAAGCAGGTTTACTCTTTAGCATCAACTTCCAATACTTTCCTATTGATTTAAAAAATGACAGACAAAAGCAGCAGTAGACAATTTTATTAAAGCAGGCTATCCTTCAATCAGATTGTACCAAACTGTAAACCTTTCAAAGCTAAAGAAAAACTGCAAGATAGTCACTCCTATTTGGACTTCAAAAAACAGCTTGACTGGAAGAGGGCACGCTATGTTTTTTCATGACAGTTCATCTTTTGTAAAGACCATAACCTGCACAACATAATGGCAGTGCACATGCTATTAGTGCTTCTCTTAAAAAAATAAATAAATCACCATTTTCAAGTGTGTTCAGCAGATGCTTCTAAGTAGCCAGTAAAATCTTTACTGGCCCTGACTTCCACGGCAGAGTGAGCTGGGCTTGTTCAGCCTGGAAAAAAGAAGGCTGTGGGGTGACCTCACTGCAGCCTGTCAGTAGCTAAAGGGAGCCTACAAACAGAAGGGGAGTTAACTCTTTAAGTGTAGATAACAAGGAGAAATGGTTTTAAGTTGAAGGAGGGAAGATTTAGGTTGGATATCAGGGGGAAGTTCTTTACAGAGAGAGTAGTGAGGTGCTGGAACAGGCTGCCCAGAGAGGCTGTAGATGCCCCGTCCCTGGAGTTGCTCAAGCCAAGTTGGATGGGGTCCTGGGCAGCCTGGTCTAGTATTAAATGTGGAGGTTGGTGGCCCTGCAGGTGGCAGAGGCTTGGAGACTCATGTTCCTTGAGGTCCCTTCCAACCCAGGCCATTCTGTATAATTCTTTCAGTTTATTAACATTTGCACAATGCATTTTCCATGCTCAAGCACTTATCCAAGCATCTGCCTGAAAGGGTACGTGCTAAAGGGCTGAGATGGAGAAAGATCATCCTAGTAACAGGCTATGTAATTCTGAGAGCAAAGAATGACTTATTTTCAAGTTTCCATGCTTTAAAAATCCAAAAATCATAGAAAAAAAACACCAAGAAAGTGAGGTATTCTTGATTATCTTCAGCTTCTCCATCAATCAGAGATACTTGCTTTTTGTACCACCACAAGGACATGTGAAAACCACTTCCAAGTGAGCTCCATTTCTAATAATAGCTATTGTAACAGTAAGATTAAAAATAATCATTCTAATTTTATCACCAAGAAAACCAAAGGATAAAATAGTACAGCTTTCAGACTATTCCCAAATATTTATTCTGTGTCCTCTTGCAATTTGACAAACTTGAAAACAGTTCATTTTCAGCACCAGCAATATGGTAATGATAAAATAACTGAGTCTTAAGTGCTCTATGTTAATGAAGGAGGCTGCTTAGCATCCTCAGATCAGCATAAACAACAGACAAAAAGCAACTTACATTCTACAACAAAGATCCTTAACATCAAGAGGACACAACACTTGCTCAGTATGAATAGCTGTGGCTATTACCTATAGCATAGATAGAATCACAGAATGGCCTGGGTTGAAAAAGACCTCAAAGATCATCTAGTTTCAATTCACTTGCTGTGGGCAGGGTCACCAACCACCAGACCAGGCTGCCCAGAGCCACATCCAGCCTGGCCTTGAATGCCTCCAGGGATGGGGCATCCACAGCCTCCTTGGGCAACCTGTTCCAATGCGTCACCACCCTCTGTGAAAAACTTCCTCCTAATATCCAACCTAAACCTCCTTTGTCTTAGTTTAAAACCATTCCCTCTTGTCCTGTCACTGTCAACTCATGTAAACAGCCGTTCCCCCTCCTGTTTATACGCTCCCTTCAAGTACTGGAAGGCCACAATGAGGTCTCCCCGGAGCCTTCTCTTCTCCAAGCTAAACAAGCCCAGTTCCCTCAACCTTTCTTCATAGGAGAGGTGTTCCAGCCCTCAGATCATCTTAGAACAGGGATGGAGATAGAATAGGAAGAACTTAGAACAAATGGATGGCAAAGCAGGATGCAACATTTAAGCAAAACAAATGCAGGAACTGGCAACCCTTATATGTTCAACACAACATCCCAGCTTTCTTTTTCCAATAAAAGACCAAAATTGTTGTTTTGTTTTTTAATAACAGAGGCAGCCTCTCATCGCATACACACAGCAAAATTCAGATGCATCTTCAAACTCCAAAACAAACAATATGAACAAATAAGCTTCACTTTATTAACCTAAAAATTAAATTAACCCATAGAAATGATTGAAAAGCTTATCTGAAATAAGCATCCACACACAAGAAATTCAGGAATACTCTCACACTTATTCCTAAGCAATCTTGTATATGCATGCTAAGAAGATATTATCCAAGTCAAATACTTCTAATTCTTTGTTTTGAATTTCAGATTATTGAATAATCCTACAAAATAGCAACAAGAATTACTTACTAGATTTATTATACAAGCGTGACATTTTCCAACTACATATGAAAGCATTTTACATTCTATTGATAATAAGCAACACGCAGTTCACAGTCTAACTGCTAAGCACTGTTATCAAAGCAGATGATATCTCTGCAATCTTAACAGTCTGAAGATTTGGGGTAAAAAAGAAAAACACGAAACACCATGCTCTAAACTGTACCATCAAGAATGCATTTTGAGCAAACGCATAGACAGGGAAAAACAATAAGCAAAGAAATCATACCCAAAAAAGCATCTGTGGCAATGAAAGATTAATAGAAAAGATGACAGCAACAATAAGTCAAAAACACATTGACTTTTTCCAAAGACTAGAGAAAAGATAAGGTGACCTCTTCCAAGACCTCCCATAAGGTTGAAAGATAAAGTCCTATGACACAGAAGAGCATAAAACCTCCGCCTGCTGTCGTGCTGCCGATGGCCTGCTATATTTTGTGCACTTCTCTGAACTACACGAAAACTACAAGGTTTGTTGTTGTTGTTGTTTTTTAAGCATACAATAAAGTGAAAACAGAGGAATATATTTAATAACGTTTTCAGTGTGCAAGAGGACAATGTTTTATCTCAGCAACAAACCCAGCAACAGTAATCTCTCCAGTCTTAGGTATCTCAGTCAAAATCAACACCTAAAATAAGACAGAGGTGACGCCTACCACCTCTTTTGTTTCAGATGTAACATCTTGATCATGAAGATGTAGGAAATTTGGAAGATATTTGGTGGAAACACTCCTTAAAACAGCAAAATAAGTAGCAAAAGAACACAACACATTGTTTCCAACTGTGAAGTATGTGTAAGTACAAGGCAAGAGACAAGTCTGATCTACATATAAAAGGAAAACAAAATAACAAGGACTTGAACTGTTAATGACAGTAGCGCAGAGAGCAACATATTACTTCTCCATGCACGCAGGAAAGAAAAGGTTGCTTTGAAATACTATTTTCCCCTTCAACTCCTGAAGTCTAACACTGTTCAACACATTTAAACCACCTCCACATTTAGATTAACTCCTTTTGTCAGCACACTGGTTTTACAGTATGAAGTGATACCAGATGTTTTAGCTTTAAATTCCTCACTAGAGTATACTTACCATGACATTTAGTAGATGCTGAGTGCACAAGTGCACTCTTACAAATCATTTAAAGTTTGTGCTCTGTTAACATGTATACCTGTTATCCATTCAGACGAAACACTGAAATTTTAATCCTCAAACCACCACAATGTAGTTACTGTGTCCTTTTTAGATTAAGAACTCTCGGAGGGAATAGTATTTAGATTTAAGAATGAAATCAATAGCAAGAACAAGAGTTTAGGAAAAAAAAAATAACAAAAACCTTCCTTGCTAGACGAAACTACTCACAGACAAAGGACTGAAGGAACACTAGGTTAGGAAAACAACTAAATCAGTAAATAAATAAAACAGCAAACCAATCTTTTGTTTGCTTTAAATAGGAATGTGACGATGTAAAAAGAAGGACAAAGAACACAGATAATATTTTTGGCACATTCCATTCAACTCTTTACCACTTTGATTTATAAAACCGTGACTCTGGTAGCAGACAAAGCTAACTGTTGTGGTTTCACACCAGTAGGCAGCCAAGTACCACACAGCCACTCTCATTTCCCCTCCCGCTGCCTCAGCAGGACAGGGAGAAAATACAATGAAAAACTCATGGGCTGAGAAAGCAACAAGGAGATCATTCACCAGTTACTGTCACGGGCCAAACAGACTCACCATAAATATGATCAGTATGATTTATTGCCAGTAACTAACAGATTAAAGCAAAACTAAAAGTCAACTAAAACCACCTTCTCTCTCCCATCCATCCTCTTCTACCTCTTCTCCCACGATACTTCTGGGGAACAGAAAATAGGGGCTGCAGTCTCTGCCACTCTTTCATGGTCACTCTTTACCTCTCCTCCATGTGGGGTTCCTCCCACAGAATGTCATCCTCCCGGACTTGATCCTGTGTGAGCTTCCCACAGGCTGCAGCTCCTCAAGTGCTTCTCCGATGTGGATCTGTGCTGTGGGGATCATCCTTCATAATCACACTGCTTCAGTGTGGGTCCCCAGGGGGAGCAGCTGCCCCATACCTCCTGTTCCCTGCGGCCCACGGCTTCTGCTCAACTCCCAGAGCGCCTCCTGCCCTCCTTCTGCACTGACCTTCATGGCTGCAGGGCTGTTTGTTTCTCTCATCTTTATCACTTCTTTCTCTCAGCTGCTGTTGCTCAGCAATTTCTGGCCCTTTCTTAAACCTGCTCTCCCAAAGGCTCTCCCAGCATCTCTCACGGCTCAGCTCTGCACAGCAGACAATCCCTTTTGGAGATAGCTAAAACTGGCTCTGGCCTGATATGGTGCAGCTTCTGGACACAGAGGCCACTTCTGGAGCCTCTCTGCTACCAGAACCTCATCACACACACTCACAAAGCCAACAAGTCAGTCACAGCAAGCCACTCTCCATAGAGTGCTATTAGCACTACTGAAGTATTACCAATGAACATGGAGCAGGAAGGGGAGAGAAAAGGAGCTCTCACCAGCCAAAGCAATGAGAAGTCTCCAAATTTCACTGGCACTTCACTTAGCCCAAAGATTTACTGCAATGAGGCTCTTTACTCTTCAACTGGAGTCCACACTTTCACTTCTGAATACAAGCACAGATTATATGGCAGAAGATTCCCTCTGTTATATTCATGCAACTCATTGTACTTCAAGATAAGTAACATATACACACACACACACATACATATCTCACAAATAATATGGAATGCTTGCATCTTTTCTACCATTCTGGGAGCCATGAAGACATCCAGATAGTATTCAGATCATACACTAACTCTCAATCACAACTTAATTTGATCTAAACTTTTAGGGAAACAGGTCAAGTCAAATAGATGACAATTCAATTCAAAATGCCATTCAGGCTCTTTTGGAGGACACACACAAGAAAATAGAGCCTATAGGACACACTATTCTAAAAGCCCATTCAGTGCAATGTCAAGAAGCTGTACAGAGAACAGCAGGCAGAGCACAGAGCCTGGGCATTTTTACAAAGTTTACAATAGGTGTAAGGAGAAGTGAAGAAAGCACAAGAACTGGAAAAGCGTAATCTTCACAACATAAGAAAGTGTCAGTGATTTTTAAGCCAATTCAATCCAGGCTTTGCTTATTACCAACTTTCAATGAAGCATGCTCAAACACTATGGAAATGTATCGCTTTCCTTCTGAGCATGTTGGAAGTTCTCATTAAAAAGAGCTTAAAAAAAGTGTTTACAAAATGAGTCTCAGAAACTGATTTTCTGTAAGTGTTACCTTGTGTTTTCATTTACTGCAATCAGATTAATTGCCATAAAGAGCCTCTTACCCAAGAAGCTAACTAGGCCTTCCCTATCTACAGTCGGAATACAATCCTACTCACTGTATGATTTCAGGGCAAAAATGGCTGTCAATAAATAAACAAGAAACAGGCAAATGCTATGACTGTGAGTGAAGTAACTACAGAAAAACAGCTCAATAATTTGAGATCTTGTCTTGAGAAAGGCTAACAAGCTTTTAAAGTAGATTAGAAAATAAAACAAACAAAAATGCTTTTTATACTACAGATGAGAGTACAAACCATTAGGCACACTACGTCATCTCCAAATCAATGATAATGTAGTGAAGCTTAAAATAGCAGCTTTGGAATAAACTGTCAAATCTCACACAAGAAACATCAACATTATACTCGCACTACAAAAATATACGAAGAAGTTGGTTAAAAGTTATGTGTTGGACAATCTGTTTATGTATATGTATGTATGTATATATATATATATATACACACACACACACACATACACACACATATATATATATATAGTAAATAGACAAGGCTATCTTAAGGTTGAATTCTACACATATTTTTAAAAGCATGCCTAACTACATATTTAGATAACTAAGTAGCTGGAACAAGTATTACCTGGCATTGGAACATCATCTTGAGTAATAACTGAGTTAATACTCAAGTGCCTCTGTCCTTCGTGTTGCTGTTTGATAGCCTGCAGGCATGCCTTACCTGCTGCTATCCAGAAAGGCTTCTCTTGAATCAATAAGCCTACGTGTACAGAATATTCATACACAGTGTTTTATTAAAAAAGAAATACGTTCTTTACTAAAGTAGAAAAAACAACCAACATATTAATGCACTGTCCTGTTACTATTGCACAGCTGTATAACTGGAGCCATAACCACATATGAGAAAGCTTTACTGTCTAGTCAATGCTATTCTCCAAAAGCATTTCTGAATGTAGTTCTGGAATGCATATGATACATTCAGCGGGTTATAATTAAATTTAAGAAGTCATATTGGTGTTTAAGGACTTAGATGGACAAGAAATTTTTCTTCAGCAAAAGGAAACAATCTTCCCTGTTATTCACTTTACTGGTACTCCTAGGACATCCTCATGCAAAGAATGAAACAGCTTCCCAACAACATACTTCCTGCTAACTACTTGAAAAGTAAACGTGATTAACAAAAACAAACAAACACACAAAATCACTATAGTTGATACTGGCATTCAGTACACTTCCCTTGCTAGAAGATCCCTTCTGCCCAACCCACAGCTGTTACTTTCCCGGGAGAAAGTTTCCACATACCCTCTATCTACATACTAGTGGACACGCACAACACACAAGTCCCCCACATGGAGTATCTACATTTTTTACTATTTGTTTCATTTCTACATTTCATCAGATTTCATGCTTATCTAGCAAACAGTGTTATTCACCCTGCCTGACTTTATGTCTCTGAGTGGTACACTGGATCATCTCTGCTTTTACAGATTTGCACCTTGCCTGACATTCCTACTGAAATTGTGAGACAGGCAGAAATATGCAGAAAATGCTCTTGGTGCAACCTTAGTAGAACAAGAGTAGGAGTGTCACCAAAAAGAGCATTCTAAAAGTCTCCCAAGTTAAACGGAAATTCAGAATTTCTTAGAGCTGTAACACTTCCTGGAAAACTTAGAACAATCTTCAACCTGCTTTCTTTCCTCATGGGGTGCCTGAGAGTTTTGTTTTTATAAGCTTACCCAAGGAGCTCAAGATTGCAAGATAAGGCTACGAAGCAACGGGAAACAACAGAGAAATGAAGAAGTCACCCAGCACCTTACAGCCACCCACCTGACTCTTGCAGTAAAGCAGCGTTATACTGAGCCTAAACAATAGCCTACAACTACTCCACTGAAAATAAAGGTTACAGTGCAAATGCTGAAGAGTTGCTACAAAGTTGAAACTAGGTTACATTGCGAGCTTCTATTGTAATGATCCATCCAACACAAGACTTTTTAAACAAGTTCCCTTCATCTTAGCTCACTGCTACTCTCCTGCTGTTCCCTTTGCCCCATTTATTCATTTCGCTGGGTGAGATGAACTGCAAAGGCAATACAGAGCAAACAGCCAGCATTCCTAGTGCACGTGCAAAAGAGGCCAAATAAAAATGGCAAAAACAGAACTGTTGTTCTGAAAAAGACTGTCACTTTAGAAGATAATGGCTAACTGCTAGTAAATGAGCTTTCCAGAACTGCAGAACTCATTCTCTTTTGTGACAGTATGCAAGAACTTAAAGTACCTTTATCATTAATCTGAGAAGCACAAAATTAAAAGAACATCAACTTCTCTTATTTCAAATATTCACAAAAGGACTAGAAAACAGCAGCACTCCAAGGAAAACAGCAATATCCCACAAGTGTACTTATATCTTGAACCATGAACAACTTACCATTATGACCATACCATGAAACAACACCAAAAACTAAAAAGCAGAACTACATCATGAAGATAATTTTTTGCAAACGAGTACAGGGCATAACGAATGAAAAAGAGAAAGGATGACATTTCTTAGTGTTAAGGAAGCAAACGTGAAGATACAGAAAAAACAAAAAAATCACAATCACTTAGTTTGGAAGAGACCTTCGAGATAATCAAGTTCAACCACCACCTATCACTACCAAGTCCACCACTATACCAAGCCAGTAAGCACCACATCCACACAGCTTTAAAATACCTCCAATGATTGTGACTCCACCACTTCCCTGTGCAGCCTGTGCCTAACCACCCTCTTCATGAGGAAATTCTTCCGGACTCAATGAAACTTGTTTTCCATACAGCCATTGGCATAAACCAGCAGCACAGCACTACCAATTATGCTCCCAGAAAATATTGATGTAGTTTTTGGAAACATCTGAAAAAGGTTTACATGCATATGCAATTTAAATTAGCATGTCAAACTTGAGAAGTTCTGCATAAACAATGTTTATAGTCACTTTACAAATTCAGAACTTTCTGGCTATTGACACTCAGGTCTGCAAGGACAAGAGTGGTGTAAAAGTTCTGGTGTATTTATAGACTTCTATTCTGCATTTTGACACCGCTAATGGGAATCCAATGGGAACCAAGTCATCTCCCTTGCTTTCTGGACAGAAAGACAGAAGTACTCACTGATTAACACAAAGTCACCTGACTGCACAGATAGGTATTCATAAAAGAAGGCCAGATCTACTCCATTAGCCTGAAAATTTCTTTCCATACAAAAGAATAAGTACTATCAACATTCTAAAATTCATCAGCCTACAGCTTGAAATTTACTGCACCTCACTGAAGGGAAGGAACACAAGATCCGTGAACCAAATCTGATTAATTCCTGCAGTTGAATTCCAAGAATTCAGAGCTCTGAGCAAACAATTTAAATAGATAAATAAAAACAAGCTGCTGTACATTTATTTCAAATAGCATGTAATAATTACTAACCCCTTGGAGTCAAAGGAGTGATATCTGAAGTCTTTGCTAAGGGTGAAAGTGAAAAACTAGCAAGCTTATAAACATGAAAGAAAGGCTTCACAAGGCTTTGCACAGCCGTGTTTGCACTACACCCAAACATCGTGAGAATGACTTCAGTGTTCAAATTTTAATATGGTACTCTTATCTGGACAGCACTATTTATATAAAAACTTCAGAGGACTCCAGGAAGCCTACTGAGCTACCCACTGCAATACTTGGTGCATCCGTTGCTACCGCTCCAATCAACAAGGAAGAAAGGAGTCAGACAATCTGTTACACGTGAGTAACACTGAAGAATGCCTTTGTTCTTTCCTTCCATGCTCCTCTCTCTATCTCTCAAACACATGCACCTCCAAGTCCACATGCTTCCCTTTTTCCTCCTCATACAATGCTTAGAGAAAGGATGTTTCATTGCTTTTCAATTTGCTGTCAAGCAAAGAAAAAAATAGTTATATATAAGAGGCAAGACATGCTTCCAATCTTCAAGTGATGCCCCCACTGTTAAATGTAGTTACAATCAACTGTGAATGCAGCTGGTATATCCAGACCTGCAGCCCTTAGCAGTCACCAAGCAGGTTGTAATCCAGCATTCCAAGAGCTAATAACAAACCTAGGTAGCTTTTAGGTTTGACTTCTGCTAAAAGTCACATTCTCAAATTGCAGAATATGATATTGAGGTGACGTTAGTTCTGGATTTCTAAAACGACTACAGAACAGTTTGCAGTAACCACATCAATCAGATAAACAAGTTCCAGTGATGCAAGGCAATGAGCCAGAGGTATTATTTGCTTAGTTCCCTATCAAGGGAAATCTTACCATTGTCACATGCATCAAGCTTTACCATTTACACTTTCAAAGTGATTTCACTCCGAAAAAAATAAACTCCTACAGACTCCATGAAAGCAGACAGCTGAGCAGGGAAGACTCTACTGGAAGAACAAGCTTACCTTCCAAAAATGCCTTTAAAATGCAGTCTGCAGCAGCTAGAAAAGACTGCAGATCCCCAAATGGAGAAACAAATTTAAGAAACTATTCACTGGAAGAGGTTGCCCAAGGAGGCTGTGGATGCCCCATCCCTGGAGGCATTCAAGGCCAGGCTGGATGTGGCTCTGGGCAGCCTGGTCTGGTGGTTGGTGACCCTGCCCACAGCAAGTGGGTTGAAACTAGATGATCTTTGAGGTCTTTTTCAACCCAGGCCATTTTATGATAAGGAGGTGAGCGCTCTAGCTTGGTCCAAACACCTCCTATAATCCAAGCAGCAATAACAGTCTTTTTTTTTTCTTTTGTCTCAATCTTACATTATAATGGTGCCTACTGCAAATGGACATTTATGATAAATATGTACAGCTACCGTTTCTAAAAATTCCAGATAATACTGAAGATGCTTCATAAATCCTTTTGTAGCCATTATTGTAGACAAATTTGAGCAGGTTAGTGATAATTTCTCTCAAGAAAAAAAAAAAAAAAAAAAGAGGACACACAAAAAAGCTGCTTGCCGACAGCCATATAAAAAGAGAAAACAAGATAAGTGTTCTATGCAAGTAAAATAAGAACAGAATAGAATACTTAAGATATCATTATCTTGCAATACAGAAGCTGTTAGTCAAATATAAGCACCACTTGGCAAGTGAGAGCTTGACTTTACAAGAAAAAAACTGCTAGAAAATCACAGAATTGTAGGGGTTGGAAAGGACCTCCGGAGATCGTAGAGTCCAACCCCCCTGCAAAGCAGGTTCCCTACAGCAGGTCGCACAGGTAGGTGTCCAGGCAGGTCTTGAACATCTCCAGAGAAGGAGACTCCACCACCTCCCTGGGCAGCCTGTTCCAGTGCTCCGTCACCTCACTGTGAAGAAGTTCCTTTGCATATTGGAGCAGAGCTTCCTATGCTGCAGCTTATGGCCATTTCTGCTTGTCCTGCCCCCACAGACCACTGAAAAGAGGTTGGCCATGTCTCCTTGACTCCCACACTGAAGACATTTATAAACATTAGTAAGATCACCCCTGAGCCTTCTTTTCTCAAGGTTGAACAGATCCTGTTCATTCAGCCTTTCCTCACAGGAGAGATGCTCCAGGCCCTTCACCATCTTTGTGGCCCTCCGCTGGACTCTTTCCAAGAGATCCCTGTCTTTTTTGCACAAGGGAGCCCAGAATTGGATACAGAATTCCAGGTGAGGCCTGACCTGCAGGGATCATCAGACTTGTATTCTTCTTCTTCTTTCTGAGAAACTGTAAAGATTGAAAACTATGTTCACAATTACCTTCAGAAGTATTTTATAATACACTCAGGTACTCCATTCAAGTTGCCATGGGTCTATAGCATGATACAGTTCTTACTGATTCTTCCTAAATCTACTGCTCTGTGGTGTATTTTAAGTAATAATACTTCTAAAATTTGTGTGGATTTATCCCATCTTAATAGCCAAGGTTCCATTGTTAGCTTTTACACCAGCTACAACTGTGCTTTTTAAATATTGTTGCACTACCTGAAACAAAACAACACTTATTACAAATCCACATGGCACCATCACATAATAAAAAAAAAGAATGCATCACATTAAAATACTAAAGAAGTTAACTACGAGATGCCCTACTTGTATTTAAGAGGAAGCCAGAAAAGTAGGTGTTGCTGCACCATGTATTACGTTTTCAAGTAGCATGCTGACATTTAGAACTTCATTAGAAAAAAAATATTAGTACTTTACTGTTCCTCTGAAATAACAGACTTCCTAGAAGCCTTTTCACTTTCTCACACATACAGAATACTGACAGATTATTCCATATTGCATAAGCAAAACCAAAGCAGCCTATACAGTGAGCCTGTCTGAAAGAATTACTTATGCCACTGCCAAGAGATAAGGCACCAGTAGAGAGAAACAGATCACTGACTTCCTTAGCTCAGACTAATTCATCCCCAGTTTTGGCATGTAATTATTCTGATCACCATTAATGCAAGACTGAAAAATCCCCATTACTTTGTGAGAATATAAATGAGACACTGAGACTAGAAACATCCAAGTAGAATTTGAGTGTAACAGTCCTAAGACTGGCAATGGGAGGCACTTTGGTTACAAAGAAAATAAAGTTATGCTAAAACTTCACAGACATCACGGACATTTGAGAATCACAATTTGCAACCTGAGAAAGCCCCTTAAATCCACTGAGACGCCTTCTAAAGGGAACAGTAAAAGCTGTCCATAATTTTCAGTAAGCCAGCTTCAGCTCTAATCTCCATAGAAGAGATACTACCACACACAAAGACAAGAGAAAACAAGAAAGTAAAAAGCATCCAAAGCCATTGGACAGACAAGAAGCAGACCACCAAGGCCACTCACAGCTGATGTGAGTGATCAAAATTTCACAGAGCAGATTACACATTTGTTCTCTTTTCTTCATTATGACAGAAACAAATCCAATCTAGAAGTATCCTACCCTCAAATATGTTTGTATTGTTCCCTCAAACTTGTTAAAAAACATACATACCACTGTCCTGGCCTCTAGAAGACTCTGACCTGCTTGCAACAACAGCAGTCTGCTGTCAGTTGCTATATTTTTAACACTATGCTTTGTGACTGGTCAGTATTGACTATTCCTTGGCAAAGCCCCACGCACCAAAGCCACAGGCAGCTGAACACAGTAGTGCAGAAATGGTCACACACAGAAATTCAAGTACTCTCTTTTCAATCACACAACTCTGTATAAGCAAATAAATCACTCTCTGTAGTCTTAAATATTTACTAAGCTGCATGAATCTGGGATGAGTGGGGACTATCCCTTACAGACACCAGCAGGCTTTTCAGTACTTACCCACAAATCATAATCTTTCTCATTCCTAGTATGTGGTTCTCCTTCATGCTTCAGCTGCACACTGTTTCAATGACACCCAGACGACAAAGAAGCAATAAATAGTGCTTCTACTCCTAAGAAGTAGAAGTAATCACCTTTTCTTCCCACTGTGTCATCCTGAGTACTACCAAGTGGACGATACATCAACAGACACAGGAGGTGCCAGCAGCAAAACCAAAAACCAACTTTTGCAAACCCTCCTCCGCTCAAAGCCTGCATGGTCACCACCATTAGGACAGCTTCATTTTTTTATTATTATTATTTCTTTTAATAAAACACAGTAGGCAGGGCAAACTTATCAAAGACGTTAAGAGACAAGAGACAGATCAAGAAAACTCCACCATGTGCTCCCCGGTGGCACCCGTTTGGCGTCACGTAGCACTAGGTACGAAGGGTGGAAACAGAGAATGCGAGCACCAGAACCTGCCCCGGTTCGCGTAGGGCAGCTCGCAGCCCCCAGGGGATGAGTGCAGGCCACGGCAACTCGAGGAGGAATCGAGACAGAACGGAGCCCCCGCAGCGCTGCACAGACCGGGCCGGGCCGGCTCCACCGGAGCTCCACGCGGCTCCAGGCTTCACCCCACCCGCCCGCCGCCAGCTGCCCCCCGGGCACCGCCACTCACCAGTCCATCGATCTGCACTTGTTTGACGGCCGAGTCTCCCGTGGCGGCAGCCTTGCCTTTGCCCTTTGAGGCGCCAAAGCCACCGCCGGCCGCTCCGGAGCTCTCCTTGCGAGACGCCATCTTTCCCTCGTACCAATCGGAAAGAGAAAAGCGAAACACCGGAAGTGAGCTTCAAAGCCGAGGCGGTGCGCCGGAAAAGGGCTCCGGGCGGAAACTCCAGGTGAGGGAGAGGAAGAAGCGCGCATGCGCGGGGCTGCTGCAGTGCGAGGGGGGTGTAGCTTTGCCGCCGTGTTGCGCCGCTCGTCCGGCTGTGGCTCAGCGGCTGGCAGTGGGGAGGGTGTTTGGGATCAGCCGTAAAGTTACGTCTGGGTACTTAACAGGAAGATTTGAGGAAAGTCTTGCTCGATGGGGGGGATTTATGTCTAATAAACTCGCTTATTGCCGAGGGGGAAGCTTCCTTCTACTGGAAATCTGGGAGAAAATGCATGTGAAAGCCTAGGACTTTACTTCAAAAAAAAAAAGAAAAAGCAGACTCTATGCAGTTATCGTGAGTGCCCGTCTTGAGCATAAAGAACAGCTCGGTGTGCTGAGCTGGGATACAAAATCCTGACCCTAGACAGAAGTAAAACCCTGAAGGAGCAGCAAATCGTTTTGGGCTTGAGAGTTTCAGTGATGTATTAAAAGTCAATTGCTGCTTTTCATTTGATGCTTTTTTTTAAAGTACGCCAAACCCTGCCCTCGTGTTCTGAAAAATGAAATTGGCTGTGAAAGGTAGATGGACCAAACATCAAAACCTCTCCAGATCCTGTGCCAAATGCGTGATCTCGTAGGAATTCACTGTGAAGTTTTTCAATCATGTGGTTGATGGTAATTTCTAAGTGGGGCAGGGAAACTTATTTTGCAATGCCAATGCCGAGGTGTATGTGCATTTTCCAGCAGACACATGCCCAGCGTTCGTTCCAATAAAATGACCTTAGCATCACACAGAATGATCCTTACCAGCTGCTTGCATGAGGGCTGGAACAGATTCAAGCAAAGAATCTCGTACAACATAACACCCACCAGAGAAATCATATCCTAAATGCCATTGATATCACTGACTGGATCTGCGTGGACTGAGATGAGAAATCTAGGTGCCCAACTTAGCCTTGAACTCCTCACAGTAGATGTATAAAGTTGGGTGAGATAAGGCCCACTTTAGATTTCCCAGAGGAAAAGCTGTTAAATGGAGATTGAGAGTCCCATTTAAAATTTACAGCATTAGTGAGGTCAGATGTGCTCCAAAGAAACTGAAGTGTGCGTGTGCACACTGGATTAAGGGCACTGCTCCGAAAAACTGGTCAGAGGCTGATGCAACAGCAACCCCAAATTACACAGTAGTATCCTGTGGCCAATGAGCTCAACCATCGTGTAGGTGTTGCAGATTTGAGTCCTACCTTTCACAGGCTCCCATGACTGCTGACTCCCACTAGCATTGTCTTTTGAAGTTTTTCTAGAGAACAAAATTAATTAATTGCTTGAATATAAATGCTTCGCAGTACTGTTATATACACTTGCATAACCAGATTTAATTTACACATATGATCAAATAGATTTTGATTCAAGAAAATTAAGATTAGAAAGCAGTATTATGGTAATACTATGGTTTTCAGGGCCAGCCTACAGACTCCTAGAAATCTATGGGCTATTTCAAAGGTATTGGCAAAGCATATTTAAAAATAAAAAACATGCCTTCTGTCAGTAGACACACTGTGCTTTACCACTGGCAAATTCATAGAGACCTGAAAACTGAGAAGGAATGAAAACTACTTGAATAACACAAATGTGATTCATTATTCCTGCCTATATTGAACAAAAATTCCATTTAATTAAAAAAAAAAAAAAAAAAAAAAAAAAAAAAAAGTAGCTGCTGCACGGATCATCAATATGTTCAAAGAGTTGCTGTGGACACCAAAATAGCCCTATTCTCGGGACTGGCACAGAGCTCACATTTAGTGCACTGCCAGAACAACTCAGTCAATCTGGTTAATTATGATTAACGTGAAAAATGAAAGAAAAATATCAACTTCCTTCTATTTAGAACTCTTCAGATCATGAGAGGCTAAAGGCCACGCGAAATTCACAATTGAAAATACTGAATTATTGTAAAAGAGGACATAAAAAGGAAGTCAAGCTGAAAAAAGAATTAGTAACATTGCCCAAGCTACTCAGGAAAACCACAGAACAGAAGACTTCCATCACAGAATAATTTAGAAAGCTCAAGTAGTGCACAAACTCCATTAGTCATTTTTAAATTATACTCTAAGTCAAAAGGCAGATGGAACCAAACAAAGCCCTTTTATTCTCCAGTCCCACTTAAGTAAAAACCTTGATATAATTCAGATGTGTCATTTGCCTCCACAGCTTTGCTGCACCATATCAATGCTATGAGCAGAACAAGTGCTGCTAAATGTAAATAATCTGATTAAGGCTTCAAAGATGTAATCCCTTCCAAATTGTCAGACTGACTTTACCTTAAGGGCTAAACCAACTTGAATTACTTCTGTGCACGCTTCAGGCTAAGACCATTCACATGAATAGTTCCAGAGATCAGCCAACCCGCAATGACTTGTTACCACTTGGTTAATGAGTTGTGTCTGAATTCTGTGTTTTTTCTCCCTACCCTCTGAGCAATTCCAGGTATTTGGAAGTATAATGAATACCTTCATTTCATTATCACAAAGTGTACAGGAATACAAAAGAATCACTTAGGATACACATATAGCAGTCTGTACTTGCATTAAGAGTCAACAGCACCCCAAATGCAAAGTTGCATTAATAGCTATAATCACCTAAAACAACATTTGTTATCTGCAAACAGAAACCATTTGTATTAAAATAATCTCCTCAACTCGGTGGCAACAGATTCTCCTAACGCCCAGTTAAAATTATCTTCTAATACCTTGCACCCTTACAGAAGTCTCAAGTTCAGAAAGGCTGTTTTCTGGAAGAGATGAGGTATTCAGGCTTAAATTTCCAAACACCACAGCATACAGGCAGCTGGCACATAGGAGTATATTGCTGTCCTTTTTCAGTGTGCCATTACATGTCATATACCCACTCTGCCTTAGAAAGTGAGTATATCACATAGAAGCGAAGTAACCATCTAGCATCTTTCCCTTGTAAGGTAAGGCTTGCACTTGGGAGCACTGCAGTGAACACAAGACTGTACTTAGTCCCTACATTCAAGTGCAAAGCTCGTTCCATAATTCCTGCACGTGCCAAATGGCATGGTGTCTTTCCTCCTTTTGAAATTCCTTTCTTATATTCTCATCTCAACACTGGCCTCGCGGTCACACACCATCTCATAAGGGAGGGTGACAATCCAAGAAAGCCCCTCATGCCTGCACTGACCCTGGCCAACCATCCACCCATCTTGTTCACTGCCTTCTTCTGTGGCATGGGGAGAAATCAAAGAGGCAGGGAACCTGTATGTTCAGAAGCACCGGGTGCTACGTAAAGGCAATTTCACACACCTCTTCCAGCTCCAGGAAGCAGAATTGTGTGTAAATCCTATGTAATTCTGGATTTTCTGCCATTTGTGTTCTGATGACATCTGCATTTCAGTTCTAAGGGAAATGCAGCACCTCTGGCTGATAAATAAGAGAGCTAATTATCTTGCTGATAAATAAGGCAGCATTCTCCAGCATCTCTTTGTTACTATTTAACAGCGTGCACTCCCAAAACACACAATATGTTTAGAGAGGAGAGACTGTTGTTTCTGTGCTGGGTGTCAGATGGGTTATTTCTACAGGTCAAGCACATCTCCTTCTTGCTCATGCAAACTATTTATACATACTGTCCTACATTACTCCACCTCGTTAATACAGAAGAAACACCTACCTACATATTGATCAAATGAATCAAGTAGAATACTCCATCCCCTTTTGTCTTCTTTCCCCAGCCATCTGTGCCTGCGCAGAGTTGCTCAGCAGAATTACGTGACCCTCAGTGACCCTCAGTGGTCGTTTGAGATGTGTTCCCCTGACTCATTTTGCCTTTATGTGATCATGAGTCATCTAAGGGCACTGTTGTTCCCCTTTTGGTGTCTCAGTTCTAAGACCAAAGAGGAGGTATAACCTGGGCCAGACAAATTGCTGCTAACATGCCACATTCTTCAGGGAGCACTGACAATGATCCAAGCATCAGCTATTGAAATCAACTTGAAATAGACAGTGATTAACCTAAGAATACATGTGTTCATTCATATACTTGGTATCATCTTCAGACATAAATCACTTCACCAGATGCAATTCACTGAGGCCAGTCCTCTGAATGCGTATGCATGCGCATCAACAAGTTTCTGTGTCATTGATAAATAATCATATTCTGATGAGTCAAATATTCAGACAGTGCTTACTGTGAGTGATGTTAAATGTTTGTAAATGTTGTAACATGATTATATGATCGCATGGGCATTTTGTGTCTAAGAACTTTTAAGTACTAGGATTTGTCACAAGGCTAATTGGGATTTTAAAAGACGTTATTGGTGCCGATGCTGGAATGCATTGTGTAATTTTTTGTAATTTTCTTCTTGAGAATCAAAGTGAAGAAATGGTTTTATTGGATTTTTTTTATTGGAATAGGGAATAGAAAGTAGCAAGGTTCAGCAGTAATAGAACAATTGTAAAGGTGGGGGCAGCAACCACATGGAAACCCCTGGAGACAAACATCAAATGCAATGAAGAAACTTCAGGGCAGAATGTGAGCTTTGAAAATTCAATTTCTTTTCATGAAGCATGTAGGTTTCAGAGGTTGTACTTGCTTTTAGCCATGCTTTTAAACAGGTAATGTTTTAGCACTTGCTTGAATAAATGTAAAAGCATTGCATTAAAATATGGGGCAGCTATCATGGGCACTATAAGGTACATGTGCACATGAGGGAAATATTTAAAAACTATGAGCACTTCTCTTTGGACTTTTCTTCTTCCCATTGTTCAACTTTTTCTCTGCATTTTTTTTTTTTTTTAAATATCTATTTTCCCATCATTGTAAAGCAAAGAAAATAGTTATTTGCAATAATTTCCTGGAAGTTGCTAAGCACAACCAAACTCTTAGGTAGGATCGTGTTAGAAAACTGGGCAAGTATGGGGAATATATATCATTCATCTCCAAGTTTTAAAGATTCTACTTTTCTGTTCCCAATTAACTGATTTCTAATTATATCAACTAAAGGCTGAGAATATATTCTTAGTATCTCATGCAACAGAATTCTCTCACGCAAATCAGAATTTGGGCCATAAAATTTATTTCTTATCTGAGAGAAGAAATGAAAGAAATGAACCACACGACTTCACCTTTTGATGTCAATTTGTTTAGCCCCATCTTTGTAATCAACTGGTGCACCTTCTGATTTTCAATATCACACGTGCTGTCACACACAAAACAACCTTCTCCACAGAGAACAAGACATAAAGAAACAAATGGAAATAAATGGATCTACTTTCCATCAGAAAGAAAACTAAGAGGGGGAGAGGGATGCTCTGCTCAAAATGAGAATGGACAGCTTCATGTGCACAAGAGACGAGCTTTAAAGCATCACTTCCTTCTTTCCCTTCACCTATCTATTATGTCAGGTATCATAAAATTAGTGTTACATTCCAGTTCTGTGTACCAGAGACTTCCTATTTTTCTGGCACTTTTCTATCACACTTTACCTCAGTCTCATCTACAAGCTCTGCAAGTGCAGGGGAACCACTGTTGCAATGTCACGCATCAAGCAGAATGGTAACTAACGAGTGCACATCCTGATGAACAGTGCAGGGAGGAAAGGCTGCTCTCAAAGGATGCCCTTGTGTGCACTTACAGCAGCATGAAAACATTTGTTTAGCATGTACATCTTAATGAGCTTCATCAGCCAAAAATACTGCATAACCGAACTGATGTGTATCACTATATCTATTCAGAAAGATGAAAGATTTTGTTAACTGAGGTATGATTTTATTTAGCACTCCTAAAAATCTAGCTCAAGGTCAAAAAAAAAAAAAAAAAAAAGTAAAAAGACTGGTATAATATTTCAGAAGCTGTGGAGAATCTCACTAATTATTTCCTGCACTATGATTTCTTACAGCACTAGGAAGAAAACTAAAGTTTCCTGTGACATCTTTGTTCTCCATAGCATTCTCCATGTATCTGCTACTCTAAGCAGTCACTTAAAAGCCTATATAGATGTCCACTGTCTTCGTTTTCTTCCTCATGAAAGCCACAAGAATGTAGTGACAGCAAATATTCTAACTTCTGCATTAAATGTGCACTATTTATGATACAGTTCACATGGCAGTTCGTGCAGGATGTCCTGTGATGGGTAGTTAGGATATTTATCCCAGAAATAATTTCCAGTTAAGAAGTACAGTAACAGTACTGAAGTAAGGTTCTGAAAGCTTTATCACATATACAGTTGTCATCTGGTGAGTTCATACCAATCTGTAAAGAAAAGCCAGTATTGCCACTGCCATGTTTATTAGAAATCCAGATGCTGCATTCCCAGGAGATAATAGAAAAATAAGTACTGTAAAAGATGAATGTATGTGATGAAGATTAAAATTCAAAACCTCAAAACTAGCCCCAAGGTGATGAAAGGAGCAGCCAGCAATGAATAATAAACATTCTGACAAATACAATTTAGCATATTAAATGCTGCTGAAACTTCTGCGGCCTCCATATACGTCAGAAAAATTCTAAAATACACTTAGGAAAGTATTTTCACATATATTCCAGCAATGCTTTACTGTTGTATGCTTCTTTATCGTAATTTTTCATTTTTGTACAACAACTCATTTTTTGTATCTAAGCATGTCTGGTGCTAGGACTTACTGCAGATAACCACAGAGCACAGCACAACATTTGCCTGGGAGCAACACATTCAGATTAAAAAGGTCTGACACAGGACAAGTCTAGGAGAATCAGGAGTTGAGATCTTTTCCTTGCCAAGCTACACTCATTTGCCAAGTGCCAGCTATTAAGGCAAATCTTTGTTATTAGGCCCACATCAAAGCTCTTCTGATAAAGAACAGCTCCAGAACAGTTAAAGAACAGCTATAGCTTCAAGTAATCCACATGTCACAGCAATTTCATGTTACTTCAGTCTACTCTTGCCTTACCTCATATCTCAAAACAAGAGTTGAACTCTTTTATGCCAAGAGATGGCCTTCTCTGAAAAGGGCTAATGCTCTCCTGGTGCAAGTAATTTTGTGTGCAAGTGGTGAAGCTCAATTTCCTATGATTCATCATTGCTTAGGTTTGGGAAGGTCGGTATCAAGCCCTGCTCACATTTTGTATATACAGATCTCCTACAGTGTGATGGCTTATTTTCATAAATGCTGTATATTTGTATATAGTTATTTCCATAAATACTTACCCGCAGCGTATAAACATTATTGCAAAAGTAATAG
Organism: Lagopus leucura; assembly: GCF_019238085.1. NCBI lineage: Eukaryota > Metazoa > Chordata > Aves > Galliformes > Phasianidae > Lagopus > Lagopus leucura. The sequence goes on from NW_024962263.1 coordinate 77,090,616, forward strand.
GAACTGTTGTGGGTTTTTTTTTTTTAGATTAGAACTGTACTGTAGGGCAGTATTCTTTCTGAGGCCTGCATTTCAGACAAAGGAGTGCCACACTTCAAATTCTGTTTCATGTCTTTCAAATACAGGGAGCTGTTTTCCTGTCAGTTAATGGTGGTCGTGCTTCTGCACCTCTCATTCTCTTTTCATCTTCATTTCCACGATGATGCTTCTTCTGGTAGGCAGTCTACTGTTACTGCAAGTGGTCTGTTAGATCTTCAATAAAATGCTCACTTAAATAAAATAAAATAAAATAAAATAAAATAAAATAAAATAAAATAAA
>NW_024962263.1:77090944-77166158 GCF_019238085.1 Lagopus leucura
AAATAAAATAAAATAAAATAAAATAAAATAAAATAAAATAAAATAAAATAAAATAAAATAAAATAAAATGTTACACACAGGCAGACGCACAGAAATTACCAGTTGAGCAGGTGGTAACAAACACAAGAGTGAAGAACAGAACTCTTCAGCTACAAATTGGTGGGCCTTTAAAGGGACTGCGCAGACCCACCTTGCAGAGCACCAGCCTAAATTTTGACATTCATATGGATCAGAGTGGATATAGGAATAAGCAGGTGCTGCACATGAAAGCTGCGTGCCTCAGCTAGAGTTCACAAGGCTAGAAGATACAGCCAGCAAACAGAGAGACGGGGACATATGAGTGTGTTAGAGAGCAATGGGTGTATTTGCTGTCCTACATTAATTAAATCTTGTGTATGTGTAATCCAGGAGCAAGGTTGAAGGTGAACTAGGCAATGAGAAGGCAGAGACCTCGGACCTGCACAGGTCCACATATAATTAACATGTAACCTGAGGCCCACATATAATTATCAGATGGACTGGAAGGCCATGCCATTTTTTGACGGATCTCTGAATGTGAGTGTGAACTGTGAATTTCAGTAGTGATCAGCTAGAAAGGGGGTACAGAACTTTGCTGTACTTAAATTACATATGATTTCTGGTAGTGTTATATGCATGGTGCCTGTGCCAGCACACATGGATATCCGATGGATGTACACTTCAGCAGCCAAGAAAGAACAATCTCTAGCTGTCAGAGACCACTGCATTCAGCAGCTCACATAAGATCCTAAAGTTTCTTATTAAAATATCCCTTCTACACGTTTCAGGGACATAATAAAATAACTGAGTTTGAAAGGAAAATGATGGATTTTATTTTATACAAAATACTATCAAAATATCAAACAAAATGTTGAAGAAAAAATGTACTAAGTTGATGTTCTTACAGATACTACTTTTAACATTTAAAATACATTAAAATTATATCCTATAGGAATTACTCAGAAGAGAAATACAATTTACTGAACGGTATTGCAAGTAGTCTATCATAAGATGGAGTAGGGCCAGGGGAGGTTCAGGTTGGCTATTAGAAAAACATTCCTAGATAGAGTGGTGAGGCATTGGCACGGGCCTTGGAGGTGTTCAGAAAAGGTGAAGATGTGTCACGGAGGGACATGGCTTAGTGGGCATGGTGGGGATGGATTGACGGTCAAATCAGATGGTCCTAGAATCTTTTCCTGCCTTAATGATTCTGTGATTCAGTGACACCATTCATGCTGTTTTCTGCAAAATGAAGAAGTCAGTTTCGAGTTTCACCTGTTTGTCTTCTGAACGCATTTCGCCATACCAACTGCGTTACAACTTGTCTGTGATCATGTTATTTACCAGTTGAGTAGGGGGGAAATACCTCATTACAGTGGTATTAACACCCAACTTTGGATTACATCTTACTTTGTGTTTAGTTCAAAGTGATGACTAGTTCAAACTCATTAACTTGCTTTTCTTTTTATCTCCATTTTGTAATAGCAGCTGTTATCATTGCAGATTCGGCATTCTAGCTGATACCTCTGGTGTGCAATGTTCTGGTAAAGTGTTCTTAATAAGGAATAACTGCCTGTCTTTGGCAGTTAACTTGGTTTAAAAAAAAAAAAAAAAAAAAAAGCAAGCTTCAAAAATAAATAAACCCTGATCAAATAAGGTTTTGCTCTGGAGTCTTATTGAGTGTATCTGATTTTTTAAATTACGAGACCATGTAATTAGAGGAATTGGGATACCAAGCCAGTATGAGAATAGGTCAGCAACATGAATCAAACTTAATAAAGAACAACAAATTCAGCATATAATTTAGCCCATAGCATAAGGCATGTGCCCATGTATGCCCAGGGTACTCATGAACACATGCAACTGCTCCCTGAATGCTGCTGGAAAGGACATAATGACAGCAAAATACTGCCAGCAGCACAGCCATAACGCATATCTTACTCTCAATCACCTGCTCTTCACACTTTTCATCCTGTAAACACTTCTCCCATTTAAGCTTTAGAACTCAAGATTAGTAATTAGTTGCATTATTTTTCAGTTTCTTTTAACTCTAAGGAACCCTTCTTTCTGGAGGCAGATGCTCCCCATGCCCACTCCTAACAAAAAAACCCACCAGGTTGCAGGTGGTAATGAATGGGTAACGACCTCAAGTTGTGCCAGGGGAGGTTCAGCTTGGCTATTAGAAACAAATTATTCACAGAAGTAGTGCGACAGGCTGCCCAGGGAGGTGGTGGAGTGACCATCCATGGAGATACTTAAGAACTATGTAGATGTGGCACTGAGGGACATAGTTTAATGGGCATGATGGGGATAGGAAGACAGTTGGACTGGTGATCATAGAGGTCTTTTCCAGTCTTAGTGATTTTATGATTCTATGAACAACCTTTTTACACAGAGCTAACACGTCTTCTTTGCAATTCAGTTGTCCCTGGCATTAAGATGTCTCCTGCCATACCTGTGCAGAACCAGATGTCTCTATTTATCATTAAGTTCTTTACAGAGAGAGTGGTGAGGTGCTGGAACAGGCTGCCCAGAAAGGTTGTGGATGCCCCGTCCCTGGAGGTGTAACCAAGGCCAGGTTGGATGGGGCTCTGGGCAGCCTGGTCTGGTATTAAATGGGGACGTTGGTGGCCCTGCATGTGGCGGGGGGGCTTAGAGATTCATGATCTTTGTGGTCCCTTCCAACCCAGGCCATTCTGTGGTTCTGTGATCCATTCTGTCCGATTATTTTTATGGTGCTGAGACACTCCATCCCTTTTGCCTGCCCAAAATACAGGAATGAAGTTCAGTTTTCTCAGTGCCACTCATTGTCTGCTCAGAATCAGTCTGTGCAATGTCTGAATTATTGCTTCTGCACACTACAATGAAATTAAGTTCTCTATTTGCCACGAATAAAAATCATTTCAAACATAGATATACCTACTGTAGCCTAACATTGTCAGTGGGCACCGAATAATTCTGCATGAGAAAAGTACAGCAACGCATGACTGTGCCACACTAATGTTTAAGTCTTTGGGACTGCAAATGAAAGAGGAAAGGGGAAACGAAAAAGGAAAAGAAAAAGAAAAAAAAAAAAAGAAGGAAAATAAATAAATAAATAAATAAATAAATAAATAAATAAATAAAAAGGAAAAAAAGGGAAAAAAAAAGAAGCGTTCCTCAGAACCCCGGCAGCTCAGGGCGGGAGCCCGGCACGGCACGCCCCGCCCCTCCGCCCGGCTTCCGGCGGCGCCGCCATGAAGATCACGCGGCAGAAGCACGCCAAGAAGAACATGGGCTTCTACAGGCACAACTTCCAGTTCCGCGAGCCCTTCCAGGTGCTGGTGGACGGCACGTTCTGCCACGCCGCGCTCCGCAACAAGATCCAGATCCGCGAGCAGCTGCCCGGGTATCTGGGCGGCGCCACGCAGCTCTGCACCACCCGGTACTGCGCGTCCGGGGGCCGCACTGCGCGTGCTTAGGTCGTCTGGCGCCTGCTCGGCACCTCCTCGTGGCTGGAGGGGAGGTGGGGTTGGAGCCGGGCGGGGGTCCATGGCTGTGGGGCGGGGTGTTCAGGCACCGGGCTGCGGTGAGCTTCCGTTAGGAAGCGAGCTTCGTTCATAACTAGCTGCTTTTCTGGAGGTGGCATGTGTGTATTGTGCTGTTCCATCAAGTGATGGAGGCCTGAAGCTGCCCGCCATGGAGGCGAGTATTGAAAGTATCAGGAAGATTTATACAGTTGGATAAAAATTAAACACGATTCCACTGCAGAACTGACCCATGCTTCTAAGCAGAAGAAGCTGTCAAGTCATGCCCTTAGCTTTAGAAGGTTTGGGAGTTACTGTATTCCAGTCATGTTTAAATGTCACTTTTTTTTTCCCTTCTGTAATCGATATCAGTGGATCTTTTTTACCTGTTCGGACTTAGAGAGGCTGAACAGGTTCATTTTTTCTGCTGTCAGCACACTGAGTTGGTGAGGAATCACCTTTGTGGCATGGCCAGAGCTTTCCCAAGGAAATAGCCTTGCTCTCTGGTCAGGAGAAAAAGAACAAAATAAAAAGAACAGGTTCAAATCTCCATAAAGACTCTCCCTAAAGGCTAAACTTTATTATCTAGAAAGAAAAATAGTTTTGTTTAACATCTTACAGTTACTTCTCAGATCACAGTAAAGTAAGTAAAAGATGCAGAGTACTTTGTTACACACAATTGTGATGAATTGCTGCAGTACCATACCCTTGAAGCTGTGTTTCAAGAATCATAGAATCACAGAATCACTCAGGTTGGAGAAGACCTTAAAGGTCACTGAGTGCAACCATGAGCTAACCACACCACCCTAACACTAACAACCCTCTGCTGAATCATGTTCCTGAGCACCTCGTGCAAATGGTTTTTAAACATCCTGGGATGTCAGTGCAACCACTTCCCTAGGGAGCCTATTCCAGTGCTTAACAACCCTTTCTGTAAAGTTTTTCCTGTCATCCAACTTAAACCTCCCCTGATGCAGCTTGAGGCCATTTATAGAATCCTAAAATTGCTCAGATTGGAAAAGGCCATGAAGATCAGGCTGTACATTCCTACTGCATGTAGTAGGAATACCCACATGTAGTAGTGTTTCATCACCTGCTCTCTCCTGAGTTTCACCCAGTTATGATCTGAGATAGCTTCACTGTGCACTGCTACACCATCCTGTGCCTGCCCGTGTCAGCTGTGCTAGGAGAAGGACTTCAGCTTTGTGTTTTGTTGTCTAGTTGGGAGGTTGTAGAGACTTAAAATCCCAGATTTTTAATCATTTGGAGAATCTCCTTTTGCTTGAGTCATTTGGCTTCTAACATAAGCCTAAAGCAAGGTGATGGATACTAATGCAGAGTTTAACTTCCATGTAGTGTTTAATCAATTTATGCTATTTCAAGTAATTTTATTTGTTAAGTAGCAGTTCATGTGCATAAAAGTAAAGACTTATCAGTGCCATTGATAAGAAACGTTTTAAAATCCATTTAATGTAACTTACTGTTGTTAGTGGTTAATCTTGTTTGGAACCAAGGAAGTGTCGCTGAAGCATTCAGGTTGGTTACTCCACTCAGATTACTGGGTGCCATTTATAGCTCACAGAGCCTGAACCAGTGGCATTATTCATTCCCCATTAACTCACACGTGATCATTCATACCATCAACCGTTTGCTATTGTAAAAAAACGTGGTTATTTCGTTGTTCAGAAACCACTGTTTTGGGTTTTAGATGCATTCTGAAAGAATTGGAATCACTGGGCAAAGCACTGTATGGGGCAAAATTAATTGCCCAAAGTTTTCAAGTTCGAAGCTGTTCTCACCACAAGGATCCTGTGAGCGGCTCGGCCTGTTTACTTTCCATGGTTGAGGAAGGCAACCCTCATCACTTCTTTGTGGCTACTCAGGTAAAAATGCTCATGGGAGATGCAACTGCATTTCAATTGGTGTGATCCTTTGATATGTAAGGGCATTGAAATTTTGGTTATGAGATTGTATAGTTTGTGGAAATTAGTCTTGTAAAGCTTCCCTCACTCTAAAATGTAATTGCTAATTATAAAATAGGAATCTTATGTATTGTTTGAACAACCTGTTTGTTTTACCAAAGAGGCACGTTGCTTAGTATAGCAGAAAATGGAGAAAATATACCAACTACCTAGTAACATGTAAGAAAAAAAGTAATGAATGTCAGCTTGCAAATTGCTTCCGTGTGCATCTCCTGTCCCATACTGCTGTGCATGGTAGTCTGATAAGTGAATTTAGAATTAAAGCACCATAGATGTGCAGTTCTAAATGATTTATTATTGTTTTTTTTAATATCTAAGGAATATAGAACTTGTGTACAAATAAGATAAGCAAGGTTCTTTTTTCCTTGGGTCTACTCTTGGGACTGTAGGTGTAACATATGCAATATATTCAGTGGCCTACAGTAGAATTATTCTACTTATTATGATACAAAGAGTTTTAAATATCTTGTTATGGAGTGAAATAAAATGTCACTTCTCAAAAAAATCCATGTAGGCTTACACAAGCATGGAAAAAAGGAAACAACATATTTTCCAACAAAGTACAGCTAATCAGAGGGAGAAAAATTTTAATGTAAATTGTTCTGAAAGAGCCTGCCAGGTATATCTAGTAGATTAAGTTTCTTATCTTTTTCATAATGTAATTTATCTTTATAGTTTTGTATTAAAAGTAGGTGCTTTTGAATTGCAAATGCTGTTTAATCTCAAAATATTGACTGAAGTATTTAATTTTACAGGACCAGGATTTAGCAAACAAAGTGAAAAAGAAGGCTGGCATTCCTCTCCTCTTTATTATTCAGAACACTATGGTGCTAGACAAACCTTCTCCTAAGTCTTTGGCATTTGTTCAAACCTTGCAGACCAGTCAGCTTGTTCCAGAGCACCAGAAACAAAGCATTGTACAACTTAAAGAAAAAGAAGGACTAGCAAAGCAAGAAGGTGAAAAGAGAAGAAAACGTAAAAAGGCAGGTGGCCCCAATCCTCTCAGCTGTCTGAAGAAGAAGAAGACACAGGAGAGCCAGAAACCTGCCGAAAAGAAGAAAAGAAGAAGAAAGCGAATTAGGGTTAAAACAGAAACTGTGCTGTCAGTGCAGAAGAATGAGAAAGAATAAACCCATCTTTGTGAACAATGCAGGACACTGGTTGATCTCTGCACAGAGCGGGATTAATTTGCAATAACTGAAATTAACTTGTTTATATTAAAACTTATTTTTATGAGGTGGTACTGCTTATTATTGCATTTTCAACATTCACAGGTTATTGTCTTCATTTATTCTGTTGTTTAGAAATCGGGTATGCAACAAAATATTTAGGAGCCCTCAAGTTCCATTATTCTCTACAGCATCTTGATTCCTGCCGGAGTGCTCACGTGATCATTAGCAATTTTTAGACATGTTTCTTGGGCTTTGTGTGGGTTTTTGGTATGCTGTTCACTTGTGTTGTTTGCAGGGCTGCTTTTTTACAAAAGTTAACTTGCAGAATGACTGGGTGACCTCAGCTAATCACTGCCAGCCTGAATTATAAGCTTTATAAACTCCATAGGAACTGATATGTCTGTTCACAATGTTTACTATGGAGATCTTGTAGGGCATGTGATTTCATTGTTATACCTGACCTATTACAGTCTCATCATTAGTTCTATTTTATTCTCCCATTTTAAATCAGAAGAGTACAAATTAAAAATGCTGAAGTGATCCTCCAGCTTGCACTTAATGCCATCACAGCTTAGCACTGCTGTGGAGGAGTCCTGAGAGATAGCCCACTGATTGATGATGAGGAGACTCCTGTACTGCTGCACAGATTCTTAAATATGTAAAGTACTTACATAACTCTATGTAGCTGTAACATATGATTCTTCCTGTTGCCTTTTCAAATTGCAGGGGCAGTTGTTTCATGGAGGTTAAGAAATCAGCCTGGGCAAGGGAGTTGCAGGTTTCCCTAAAGCCTATGCACGAGGGGTACACCAGTGTGCTCTGCTTACAGCACAGTGTTAAGGATGCACCAGATCTTTTATTGTTCAAAATGAGAGGCTGCGTGCACCTCAATACTGGCTACAAACTGAAACAGCAAGGAAGGTTACTGTACTCAAGATGAAAGTTGCAATTAAAAATTAGAAATAGTCACATTCACTGTGTTATTGTTCCTCCAGTGATCACTAATAGTGAGTGCCGAGGAGAAATCTACTAAGTCACAGGAACTCCTTTGTGCAGCTTGTTTTCTTCATGTATCACCTTTTGCAAGTTGTCCCGTTCCTTCCTTCACTTGTTTGGGCACAATGTAGTTTGTTTCACATTCCTCCTTTAGTGTTGCTTGTATTTCTTTCCCCTCCCAAACCTAGTTCCAGAAAGCATCGCTGAAAGTAGAATTTGGAGCTGACATCAGAGATGGTTCAACTTCCAAATCCCACTCTGAGTAAAAATAATTAAAAATAATAGCTTTACTGTAAATATTGTTTTAAAAAATAGGCAGAAAATGCACCACAATTTCTTACAATAGTGCCTTTCAGTTCAGTTGGACCACAAAACTTAAATACAAGACTATAGGCAGACAAAAAAAAATTAACATAATTACTGCAGAAATAATACTTTAACAGTCCTCTAATGACTCCTACTTAAAGAAGTTAAAAAAAACATTTGCCTGTGTTTCCTTAGTGTTTTGTTAACACAGACTGAGTCATGATACTGCCGTTGGGAATGAGAAGGGAATGAGGTCTTAGGAGAAAAGCTATAAAATTTGTCTGCAGCTCTCCACCGGGAAGGTAAATAACACACCTCTCAGTTCTGGAGGATGGCTCCTGCCCAGGCAGCAAGCAGAGGCAATCACAACATTTTGAAATTTGATTAAAAAAAAAAAATGTTTCCAAGTAAAACAGGTCCACCAGGCCCAAACTGAAAGGCTTGTTTATATTCTTAATGCAGTAATGCTCAAGCTAGCCTGTAGCACCCAGCCCTGCTGGTCCTCATGGTCTGAGCTGGTGCATGAGCTGCCCCAGGGGATGGCAGTGGCCCTAGCAGTGGTCTGATGGAGCTCACTGGTCCAACTGCACACGGTGCTGGAGTCCTTCTAATGATGTTAGAGGGTGCAGATCACTGGGAGCATCCCCAGGCGCAGTGTAGACCACCACTGTGGAGGTATCTGTTGGGCTGCTTCCATCTGTTACAAGAGCTCGAGCTGCACGTTCTGCCCCAAGCCATGGTGGCCAGGCCCACTCCCTTGTTTATCAGAGTAATAAATGGTGGTCTGACCATATCTCCAGAATGAGTGTCCCCAGAGTGACTTTTCTAATAAAGGATCATTTTGCTGCAGTATGTCAGAGAGAATAGCTTTGTTTTCAAAGCCGCAGAAAGCCAGAGGTAAATGAAAAGGAGCTTGAGAGAAAACTTCTTTGGGCTTATTGATTTGCTCTTTTCTCAGACAGGGTTACTATATAACCTCCACCCTATGTAATACCTCACTAAATCTTTTTTTTAAGAGGGAGATAACCGGTGTTGCTGAGTACAGTGTAGGCTGCATGTGCACAGTAATAGAAGAAAATGCTTCAGCCACAGTCTGCAGAGCATTAATACTGTATTTAGGACAAAGCCTCATCTAGCAGCAGCAGAAGATATTTACCTGGACTGTCTGCCAATTCAATTGGCTGGATTTATACGCTGGTGTGATCTGGTATTGTACAATAAATCACTCCCTAAGCGTGTTAACAACACTAAACAGATGAGTTAATTAGAAGCTTCTGGAACCTGGGACATTTATGAATCATTAAAGTAAATATGAATATAGTATGACTCGAAAAATAAATGCGTGCTGATGCTGAAAGGAAAATGGGATGTCCAGAGCAGTCCTGCTCGTTTGTTTTCAGCTGCAGTGATAAGGCATGAATGACTTCTCCATCAGCCTCTGCGTGTTCCTGTAGTTTGCTGAACACGTTCTGTCAGACACAAGATGAAGAATGTCAGAGCAGCACCATTATTTATACTCCCTGCATCTTTCATACAGAAGTTTCCCAACAAGCTGCAGCATATTTCATACCTCCGCGTGGGCGTAATATCTCACACAGGGAGCAGGCAGAGATACGGGGAATGAACAAACAAGAGCCCCTGCAGGTGTTATCATTTACAATTTCAGAGAGAAAGATTGCAGTGCGTGGAGAGAAGATGACAGAAAGCGAGGTTTTTGCACCCAGAACGCCAGGAGTGGCAGAGAGACGATGCCTGATGGTGAGGGGTGCACTAACTGGGGTGGAGGGGTGATGCATTTTTGGTAATTATTATGTCTGTACGCTCTGAGTCCCAAATCTGTCTCGGAGAACTCAGCTGCCGGCCCAGGGAGTCTGTCATTTGCAGAAGTTGCTTCAGCTTGTTAAGGAGGAGACAGGCTGTGCTCTCCAGGGGCTGCACTGCCGGATTTCTTCCTGAGCTGAGAGGGGGAGTGTGCAGCTGTGCTCTGAGTGTGGCAAAGGGAAACAACCAGGCAGCTAACAAGAGCCAGGCTAACAACCCAGAGCCAGGAGACGGGAGAAGAGACAGCAGATTAGTCACTGGGGTTTAAAAGAAACCGAGGAAGAGAGGAAAATTTACATGAAGGTTTCTGGGTACGAAGTTGTGGAAAGGATTGGTCACTAGTGAAAGATGAATTACAAATGGCTGAGCTGTCGTTGTGAGTAGGGAACAGAGTAATAAACCAGAAACAAATTCTGAATTCTTTTGAATTCCCTTAGGAAAATGGCACGGCCATTTCTGACTCGGCTTCTGCCCCTTCAGAACAGGGAGCTGGGCTGACTAGCAGTTCCACAGGTCCTGCATCAATGCAGTTCCCACAGAACATACATCTTCCCATGCCAAACATGCCTGGCCTTTATGGTTTTTCAGTTACTCTCTGCAGCACTGGCAGGTTTGCAGCCAAATCCTTCTGCAGAGGCAGCCTGAGGCTTCCTGTGGCTCACTGCCCAGCAGGCAGATCCTGTGGCCAGAAGGAGCCTTAGCTGTGCCACCACTTCTCCCAGAGGTACTGGCACTGGGAGACTGGGATTCACTGAGGCTCTTCTGGCTCTGGAAATCATGACCAAAAATGTGGTATGCGTTTTTAAGTCTTATCTTCCAGGAACTCCATGGGAGATTTTGAAGTTTTTTGTTGCAGTCTTGTCTTCTGACTGATCCACAATGATCTTTTTGCCATGTTCATACCATGGAGACCTACGATGCTACTGGTTTGACTCTTTGGGGTGGTTTCTCGTTCTGGCTTTCATGGAGAAATAATGTGGAAGTATTTTACTTTGTGAATTGGCACCCATTTTGACTGGAACATTTTGCAGAAAAAAAAAGACAAAACAGTTTTCTAGTTGTCTAGTTTTCCTGGTTCCCTCTTTCCCTCTCTAATTTCTCTGCCAGCTCCTATGAATATAAGGAGTCCAAGTCAGTCCAAGTCAGTCCAAAAATCTGTTGAGCCCAGCATCACATCTCCAAGAGCAACCAAAAGCTGTTCCTCAGGGATGGGATGAAAATAGATAAAACAATTTTGAGGTACTTCCCCAGATTACTTTCTGACTTCCTGACAATTTATTAGCAAGTTCCTGACCCCAAAGAAATATTTTGTTTTAACAGCACACAATAGCTTTTGGTTTCACTAATTTGTCTAGTCTCTTCTTCAGACCATGTTAGCATTTAGCTGCTGTTATTTTCTGCAGTAAGGAGTTATACAGCTTCAACTTGTTCTGTTAGAAATATCTTCTCTTGTCTGTTCAGAAAGCCCATATAATGGATGAATCATTACACAGTCATTCCTTACTCACCCTTCCCATGCCACTCGTGGCTGCATAAAGCTCTGATTTTTCCTTTCTTTTTTTTTTTTTTTTCCACTTTGAAGGATCTTCTTCAGCCTGGTGTGAAGCCTACAGCTCACGAGGGGAGAAAAGGAGCTGAGAAGAGGAGCTCTGCATTCAGCTCTTGCTTTGTCACATTCTCCTCGGTTGCCTGAGCTCTGTGCCCATGGACGTCCTCTACCTGTGGATGTGTCTTGGCTCCTTGCCTGTGCAGTGATGGTATAAATATTTCCCTGAGATCCTGGGCTCTGCAGAGGTTGTGACCACTAGCACACACAAGTCAACTGACTACTGAACTAACACTATGGTATGAGGCTTGTCTTCATTCAACAATTGATAGACTGTAGAATTTAGATGATTATCTGAATAGACTTATTCCTCCAACTCTTCTGACTGTACCTCTGTCCTACTTACAGATCTCATTTCTCAGTGTCCACAGTGAGTTTTCAGAATGGGAGCTGCTTGTCTACTTGAGATATTCTCTATTAATTAACATGCATATAAAAGAATGGTATGAGGTTTCAGCTTCATTGGTAGAATACTAACAAAGTTGCAGTGTTTCCTTGTTATGTTGTATAGAAAAAAAGGCAGATCTCTTGCTGTCCTGAACAAGAAGAATACAATTGAGGTCAAGTTTAAGCCAGAGAGAAATTTGCCCAAGAAATCCAAAATCAGTGACTAGGATACAAGCAGAGCTCAAACAGGCCTGCCAAGCTTCTGCACTGAAGAGAGTGAAAGTAAAATGGGGATATGGCATTTGTGCAAATCACTCCTTGGTGCTGATCAGCAGTCTTGTTCCTGTCTGGCTTTTGGTGATACCGGAGATCTTGATTTCAAGTCTGTAGTTATCTCTTAATGCTAATGTGAAGTAGAACATTGTTATTACATATGCTTGACCATATCAAAATGTCAGATAATTAGCTTCAGTAATGTAGGATAGCTAAGGGATGTTTAATTAATTAGATTTTTAATTGGTCTCTATGTGTAATAGGATAGAAGAAGGTAAGAAATGTGGCTGTGTAACTCATCTGAAAAAAATGTTGTTTCCTCCCCTCACTCCTTTTTCAACTGTTGAGATTTCTTTTTGTCATTATTTATAACTTATTTAATTATCTGCTTTGGAATAATTTTTAGTGGACACTTGCCAGTTTACTAATATTCACTGCCCACTACCTGATGGTGTCAAAAACACACCATCTGTTCGCTTGTGCCTTCCAATAGTCTCTGAAGTAGCTAGCTGACTCAAGCTGCAGGTGGTAGGATTGCTCAAAATACATTATCACCAAACTTCTTAATAACAAAACTTTTCTTTCATGTATGCTTTTTAAAACTACATTTCTGACTTCATTATGGCTTTCTCAGCTACTTTCCTACTGTACACAAACCTACCTCCACTGCAAACAGATGTGGCACCACTGTACTGAGGAAGATTCGAGCCATAATTTTGCGTTTTCACATTTGTGCTTTTTTAATCACATTTTTTTATTTGTTTTGTTTTGTTCTGTTTTCTCAGCATTTTCACAGTCATTGGGCCAAAGCTGTGCATTCAATCCCTGGTCACATTTCTCTTGACAGCCTACTCCTCCACCATGCAGTAACCAACACCAGCTTGGTATTTTTGAGTGATGTAAGCACTGCTCCTCCTCAGCTGGACTTCTACATCAACATCTCCGCATCAAAGCCAGATCCTCATGGCCTTTGCATCTTCATCCCCCTGTGAGTTGGACAGGGCTGACACTTAGCAGGTGGGGATTGTAAGTTTGGGGGAGTGCAAAGGGTAGCTTTACACATATAAGTAGATTGGATCCAGAAAAGATGGTCTAGCCTAAAAAATTAATTGATAACAATAACAGTTTCTAAGTTTAAGGAAGTTTATCTAGTTGCTAAGTTTACTTTTAATGAAAACTTGAGACAGTGGAATTTCAACAGGGTATCTGGGAACAGAACAAACAGATGAGAAATGTATAGCATACCCATGAAAACATGTGCTGTTCAGCAGTCTCTTAGCTTTCTGATCATCCTCACTGGCTGCCTGGCTGGTAAACCTGTGCAGGAGTGGGTTTGTGATCAGCACTTCTTTGGAGAATCATGAGTTTCTCAGCCACCCCAGGAGATAAACTATTATCTCTTCTTGGATGAGCTCCCCGGTGGTGCTGGGCAACTAATTCACACTTGGTTCTTCCTGCTGCCAGGTTGGGATTGACTGGGAGAGCGGATCTGAAAGCTGGTAATCTGCTCAGCCTGCTGCTCAGGCAGGAAAACCACAGACTCATTAGCCCCTGTTAAAATACCTTGAAATAGGAAGTATCAGTAGGTTAAAAAGATAAAAATATAGCAAAATAATTCTTTTAAAAGGGAAAACAAGTTAGTGTTTCTGGTGGGAGAGTGGATGTCTCTAAAGGCTTTTACTTAAACTCCCTGAAATGCTATTTCTGCCACTGAAGATTAATTTCAGTGCCATTACCAAATGTAGTCCTTGAGGAATTAATTGTGTTTCTATCTCATATCAAGGTCTTATTTATATAACCAAGCAATCTGGAACAGATAAGCTCCTTCTTGGGAAACCTCTGCTGCTCAACAACATTTGACTTTGCCTCAGACAGGTTATGGCCCTTTGGGACCTGAGGAGCTCACTAAAACACCATTTGTAATGCAGTGTGACAAATCCCGGAGCCAGGGTGATAATCTCTGAGAATTCTGTGCAAACACTCCCTGTGTCTCAGCAAAAGTGATTAATGGGCTCTGCAGAATCAGCATATGGCCCTCTGTATTAATTACTGCAGAGGTCTGCTAAATGCAAACCCCAAAATCTTGTATGGAGCCTTGAATTTGCCTGTGCTAATGAGGTAAGCTGGACCAGGCTGACTTGTCCAAGGTGGGCATGTGGGCACTGAACTTCTACCCAAATTGGGATTGCAGCTCTGCTCCTGAGGGGGCTTTATGTCCCCAGACCAGAAGGAACAGGCAGGTGAGTGGGTGGGAAAACATAAGAAGAGTCTGTCTTTCAGCTGAGGACAGGGACACCATTCAGCTGGGCACCAGGAACTGAAGGGGATGTGATGGGCCAGAAGGGAGCGTGGATTGCAATATTCCCTCTGTTTCTGCCATAACTGATGTGATTTAATATGCATAGGGCCTCCATAAATCATTGCAGCTCGACTGCAGTGAGTGAAACTGTGCCAATTTATCTCCAGGGAAGATCTAAGCCTAAATGTTTTACAGAGGAGGAAAAGAGATGGGAAGAGACATGTGCATTTATCTTGCTAGTATGTTCCCTGGGCCTCATCCAAGGGGAAAACGTCTAGGTCTTGTCTCAGGACCCTTAAATCCTGGCTGTGGGATGTCAGTTGGAAGCCCCATGGAGAAATCTTAATGAATTTATCGTGGATTTATTTTTGATTCATTAAAATTATGTTGAATTCAGTACAACACACCAGGCTTTCTTCATATTTTTCACTTGTCCTGTAGAAGTCCATGGCAGGGAGATCATTGCCTGCCTCAGGAGTTACCCAGTCGTGGTAAAGCCCTGACTGGGCTGCCAGATAGGATGTATTTATGCTCCGCAGGCTTCACTCCCAGTCATCACACAATAAAAATGATTTCAGCTGGAATAAATCACTTGGCCATTCCAACAGTTCTGCGTGGTCTGCTGACCACAAGAACTTTTCTGCACTAGGACAGGGATTATTGATGGATTACTGTTGACGGTGCTGCATCAGGTGTGGAGGCACCTGGATTAAGAGAGGCTTGGCCCTCTCTCCCGTGTAATGCCATGTGCCTTTGAAGATGGACCAGAGAGCGGCATAATTCTCTACCCTATGTCACACACAAAGAAATAAAAGCAAAGATAACTTTCCCATGACAGAAAATAGTATTGCATCTTGAGTATATGATAGTGCCCTTAAAAATTCCTAAGACCACGTTTAACCATCTAGACTGAAACAGTACTTCAAAATGGATAAGTGTAGAGAAAGATATCCTGTATCTATCTGGCTACTTTGCAGTTATCTGCTTAATACTAGATATTTTGTAAGCGCTGGAAAGTCCATAGAACAATTTTTCATTTAGTCATTGCACCCACTTATTAGGCATTAAACTTCTTGAGGGCACAGGTCTGAGTGAAAGTTAGCAACTGAAAAGTTTACAAATCAACCATAAAAAACAGTACTAAATGTCCTACGAGTCAACTGCCAATATCTGTAAGCATCAAAGCATCTTTTAAGAATTTGGTTCTCAGAACTTCGCTGGTGAAGCCTGAACTGAATCTGCACAGATAAAAACTCACTTGTTTTCCTTGCACTCTGAGAAGCAAATACGTGACGTGTTTGGAAAGTAGCATTGCGCTTGGCTTTGCAGCCTTTCTTCCCCTGAAATTGCTTGGATAAAGGCGGTGCAGCCAGAAAGCTGCATCCATACCAAAGAGCCTGCAGCCTCTCTTCTGAGAAACAGGAAAGCTTGAATTTAAAGGGACTTTAAATAAAATGAGCAATAACTGCTGGAGGAGCTGCCCAGGCAGACAGGTTGGGCATCGCCTGGCCTTCTGCTGGTGGGAACAAGTTCCTGGGGAGTGGGAAGAGCTGTGGTGCAGCACTGGGCTCCTGTCTGCATCACAGCCAATGAACTCATGGAAGGAGTCCTGATTCTTTTCTGAGAAGTTTCTGACAGTCGTGGTGTTCAGAGATAATAGTTAACCCTAGCAGCAGCCGAGCACAAAGAGGAACAGTGGAGAGCTCTCCAAACTCTCTAAACTCTTCCTTAAAATGAAGTGGGACAGGATTACCATGTCTCCTTGGCATGGGCCTCAAACCAAGATGACTCCTCACTGGATAAAATATTTCATGCACTGGTTGGACTGCAGCCTGCAGCTGTAGGAAGCTGCTCTTCCTTGAATTTTGTCTCTTGCTTTCAATAGAGCTTGAAGCGGGGCTAACTCAAGGCAGTGCCCTGCATTGCCAACCTTGTATTTCTGTCTGACTACCTGCTGCGTTAATTTAGTGATATCACGCTTTGAACCCATTGGTTTATTGATTTAGCTCTAATTGGAACCCTGATGTAATCACTATGTTGTTCCATTCTTAATTAACTTGGCAAAGCTGTAGTGGGCTAAACCTCACTGCCTTATGAGTAAACTCTCTTGCTTATTCTTTCTGAGAAAATCCACTTAAATAAAATCAACCACTACAGTTTATTCTGTCAGACTACACCATGGGTCAGAAGCCCAAGGGTAGGTGTAATTTAAAACAAGGTATTTCCATGCCTCTTGGTTCTTCTCTCAGATTAGTATGAATTCTTCACATAATACTTGGAGAGCAAACATGGCACAGAAGCAAGCACAGAAAACAAAGCAGAACGGGAAGAAAGGACTGCTTTCTCATGCTACTTATTTTTCCAGAAACGCACTGTTAAAACATGTAATTATTTCTAACTTAAATGCTTACAGATTGAAACTGCTCAGGAATACGATCTAGGCATGGATAAAACGACTGTTCTTACTGGTAGACTGAGTACCATGTATCAGACCATTCAGTAGAGTGGCTTTCAGTAATGGCTACAGTTCACACGTAGACAGCACCTTACATCAGCTTTGCCTTCTGTCATGCTTGGTAAGGAAATAGTCCACTTAGTGTACAGGAATTTCGAAGAAAGCCTCTGGTGGAGAGAGTAATCATACTTTCTGGGGCCATTTTCCATCCCAGCTGTCTGGGGCAGTTGCAATTACTGAACTTTGCAATTAGTTGCCCAGGTTTTTTGCAGCAATATTGTAGTTTTTGTGTCGTTCCCTGCATGCTTTCTGTTAGCTGTTGTTCATGGAAATCTCCAGTACTGGGTACAAAGCGAAGTGCAGGACCTCTGCTTTTACTGTCCCTATGTTTTATAAAGAGAGCTCCTACCCTTGCCTTCTGCATCCTTCTGGCACTCTCAGAAATATGTTTTCTCCCTTCCATTTCTCTGGCTTTACAGTTATCATATTTACATCCCTTACTTTTCTTGTATGAACCAGAGCCAAAACAAACTACCACAGGCTGAGCATGTGAACTAAGACATTAAAAACTCTATCAGTCGGTTCACAGATCTGATTTTCTAATTCTAATATTGCATATAAAGAAGGGAGAGAATGAGTGTCTTGCTTGCCTAGAAGAAGTAGGGTGTTTGTAAGTGGGAAGAAACAGCTAGCATGTACCAGAATGATGGTGCAGCTCAGTTTCAGTCTTCAGAACTACAAGCAAGAAAAATGAACTGCATCTCAGTGACTTGTAAAAGAATCTGGGCAATTGAGTGCAGTGAGCTTGAAGCTGCTCTAATGAAATCATTCCATCAGATGGGTGTAAACAGCTGGAAAGGGAAAACAGCTGGTAGAAACACTAGAGATCCCAGACCCTGGGATAAATTACTCACAAAAGAAATAGAAACTGCAGGAAAATGTCAAATTTGTTCGAGTTTCAAGGAGGATAGACAGCTGCTGACCACATTGGTGCAAAGGACAGAGTGGCTGCCAAAAAAAAGCAAAGGTTACGAGCCATGAAACATTGACAGCATCAGCAAAACAGATCCCCTCCTCTCAGCAGCCTTCACTGGGAATTGTGCCATTTCTGGGATCTCTCTGGACGCAGGGCTGCTGGTGGCTGGGGGTTTACTCCACGCTGATCCCACACAGCCATGCAGGAGGGAGCAGCACTGCCAGCACGGCTGCTGCAGCACAGTTCCACTGGTGATACTGGGTACTGGTGGCTGGGACATGGGATGGTGGGAAGGACGGTGCCTTTGCTCTCACCATTGTATGGCTGGCCAGGAGCTGGTGCAGAACGCTTTTGTTTTCCTGTATTGGACGTGGTATTGTAATACTGTCAATATTTGAGCTAATTTTTCATGCAAAACAAGTCCATCTGCTCTCTGCTAACGGGAGTATTTCATTTATCGTCACGCTTTTTCCAATTTTCAAACTTATGCTGCCAAGAGAGCTCAAAGGTAATCCCGTGCATCTTGTTAGTGGATAGAGCAAACAGAAAGGCCACTGCTCTGCTGGCTCACCCGCTCATCCCCTCGTAAGTCTGTGCTTTCCTGATAAAGTGCTTTACAAACTAATGTTCCTCACCTAAAAGATTAAGCTTTTGAGATGAAGGAAGCAGCTGGGTTGCAGCGTGGTGTGCAGAGCGTGAGTGGTAGCTGCAAAAAAGCCTGTTTAATATCACATACAATGGGATCTTTGCAGCATCTTGTAGGATACAGCTGGTTATTTTAAGCCTTATACAGCGGACCTTCCTTCCTCCAGTCACACACACAGGTACACCAGATACTTAATCCTCTGAGGGGAAGGAGGATGGATCAACTCAGCCATGAGAAATGTGATTCCAGAGAGTCCCTGCAGCTTCAATTCAAAGCTCAGATCAATAAAGGTAACCGTGTGCCTTAGAATAAAGACTTGTAAATATGTGCTTGCCACCTGACTCTCTTTGTAATGTGGCCAGGGGGTACGTCTCAACAAGTGATAATTGGAAAACAAGCACATGTGAGAAATCACCTTCCTTCAGCAAGGAGACAGCCAAAAATAGAACCGAACAGATCGCAGCCCAAGGCGCTCCAGGATCTTTCCACATGAATGAGAGCGAGTGGAAATGAAACGGCAAGAACAGAGCTGATGACAGCCTGCCTGCCTGTGAGATGTGACCTGCAAATGGATTTTACAACATTCCTGACTACTATCACAATTTGAGCTGCATATCCCTGTAACCAGCACACATTGTAGAGGGAAAAGCGTGTTGTTTTTTTCTGGTTACGACTCAGTAGGTGTGAGGTATCCCCTCTACTCCTTGGCTTGATCTGTGCTATCTGCTATGCATCTCTCTGCGCAAAGCTCTCCTCTCCTAAGTCCAGCAAATAATTTTGGGAATAATGGAAGAACTGAGGTAGCCCTGGCTTGGTGCTGGGCATCAGAACTCGAGGTGTGGGCTGGGGCTGGGAGTCTCAAGATGGCAGCAGAGTACTGGAGAGAAGTAGACCCATCCCTGTCCCATGCACCCCCAAAGTCTGCTCCCAAGCAAAGGGAGGGCTGGGCCCTGTGCAATGGTAGCATAAGCCTATCTTGTTGTTCCCCAGAGACTGCTACATCCCCTAATCCTTTTCTGAGGGAGCTGCTGTTGTTTCTAACACCGGAGAGACTTCTTCCAGAGGCGTCTCCAGTCACCATACTACACACAAATCTCAAGTGTCTGTATATCAGGATGGCATGTTGCAGCACCAAAAGCAATTTCTTTTTGCATCTAACAAAGTCAAACTGAGATACATCCAGAGGGTGTCAGAGACCCCACCACACTGAAACTGTTGCCACATCCAAGTGGAAGAGAGAGATACCAGTTTGCCTGAGGTTATTTTAAGGAAGTATCTGCCAGATTGGAGGGGGCCCTGGGCAGCCTGGTCTGGTAGGTGACAGCCTTGCCCACAGCAGGGTGTTGGAGCTGGATGATCTTTAAACTCCTTTCCAACCCAAGCCATTCTGTGATTCTATGATTCTGTTTTTGCTCTTTAAGAGCAGCTGCATGCATTTACTGCAGAAGATTTTTTCCCAGGTACCTGTGGAAAAAAGAGCAGAGCAACCTGACTAAAAGAAATATGGAGTGCAGGGTTCAAGGACAGGTTTTTGTTAGGTGCCTTTCTTAACACGTCAAGTGTCTTGAGAGGAGAATGGCCCTGACCCTATTTCTGAGCATGGAAACAACCAGCAGACAGCAGCTGGAATAGGACAACAAAACATAAGAGAACTCTTGGGAAAGCAAACACACGTGGCTATCTGTGCTGAGCTGTGATCCTGGGCAGCAGCCAGTTCTCTCCCCTTGACCAGCAAGCTGTTTGCCTTTCTTTAACATGGGAAGAACTCACCTCTTCCATCTATCTTGTTCAATTAGCAAAAAATAAAGAGCCTATCTTCCTCCTCCGGACTGCTGTTTTCTAGTTCCATCCACTTTTGGTGTTTGGTAGATTTCTATTTCAGAGGAAGGAGAAACTCTTGGCATAGGCCACATGTCAGATGAGGAGGCCCAATCTGGGTTCCCCCAACCCTTGCCAGCTAAAACAAAAGGGCACCTCATGGGTTAACCGACCCAACTGGCACATAGAATCATGGAATCATAGAATCATAGAATCACAGAATCACAGAATGATAGAATGGCTGGGTTGAAAAGGACCACAATGGCCATTTAGTTTCAACCCCCTGCTATGTGCTGGGTCACCAGTCACCAGACCAGGCTGCCCAGAGCCACATCCAACCTTGAATGCCTCCAGGGATGGGGCATCCACAACCTCCTTGGGCAACCTGTTCCAGTGCATCACCACCTTCTGTGTGAAAAACTTCCTCCTAATATCTAACCTAAACCTCCCCTGCCTCAGTTTATATGGCCGCATACTGTCTCAGTTTTACACGGCCTTATAATGGTAGTGTCTGGATGTTAACTGTGTTTTCTCAGCACAAGAAGCATCCACTGTTTCCTTTAATCCTGACAAAACAGCTTTATATTTTCTGATAGTGTCACTTGTTAGTCTTGTGTTAAACCATTATGCTGATGATTATCCTTTGAAGAGGATCATTGGCTGCTGTCTTGGATGGTTAACAGAGTTCGATTATTAAACCTTCTCTGGCACAGTGAAGCATAAGGAGAGCATGAAACACCAAATGTGTGGGCAGCCACTACACCATTTCTGTCCGTCCCAGCACCAGAAAGCACTGACACAGAGCCAACCCTGTGGGATATGATCTCCAGTGGAGCCCAGGATCCCAGGTCCCACAGCCCAGGATGGAAGAACTGAGACCCAATGGGAAAATAACTGCCTTCAATACAGCTTCCATTTCAGCCAGTTTTTGTTTCATGTGACAAGATACCACACTTATTCTGTTGTTCTACAGTCTGTGTTTAATAATGGAAAACACAAGATCACCGAATCATAGAATCATTAAGGTTGGAAAAGACCACAGAGATCATCTAGTTCAACCATCCACCCATCACCACCATAAAGGAAGACAGCAACAGCTGAGGAGGCTTAAATGAGAAACTCCCAATGTGATGGAGTACTAGAAAGTAGATAAAAGATGCACTATGGATTTATCACCTAGCTCTGTTATTTTTGTATGTAGTCTTGTCATCCATCACAGGGTTTTTTTTGTCTTGACTGAAGTATATGGCGAACCATCATGTTCACATAGAGGAGTAAAACAGTTTGTCTTGATTTTTGCAAGAGCTTTCCGAGTATCCTAAGAACATAAAAGCCTTTTTCTGTAAAGACACTTTTGCCCCGTTTCATAATAACCCTGCTGTGATGGTGTGACATCAGTTGGATTCATTGTACTTCATTTATCAGGTTCGCAGTGATACACAGAAGACATCCCTCCAGGGATAGGAAATTCTGATACTCGCAGAAATAAAATTTAATAACTACTTTGCTGGTGTAATGGAAAATTTTATTACTTTCAGAGATATATTTCAAGCTGGGAGACAAAGGTTTTAGGCAGATCTTTCAGAGAAAATTGTGTTTTATTGAAAATGGATATAAAAGTAGATTAAGTCTCTTCCCATACATTAATGCAACATTCTTTGGTCTGCTTGAAGAAGTCTGGCCAGCTGGTGAAAAATCTGAGCTTGTGTAACTGACAGCCAAGTTATAAGGGCACATCCTACAGGTGAGCCCAGTGTTTATATTAAAGCATCCTGAACACTGGGAAGTGGCTGTAAAACTAGACAAAAGAAAACAAAATAATACAACTAGAAAATCCCTAGTAACAGAAAAAGCGCATATGAAAAACATCTGGCGAACATTTTAAATGCTGTAAAATAATACAGCAGCTCTAACTTCAGTGAACAAACTGGAGTTGATGTCTTGGATATGTAACCATAGTCTTGTCCTCCACTCTTCTGGCAATGCCTATATAGTCACTTAAGATTTGATACCACTGCCTGAAAGATAGTTAATGTCTCAGAGCAAAATGCTGTTTACTGCAGCTAGTGCTCTTCTCACTCAAAGTGGACTTAAAAAGGTGAGGGCAGGACATCACCAGTGGCCTTCAGCTGTGGTGGGACTTGCTTAGATGGGACTCTGACCACCAGGAGTGTTTTGAGATATCCACCTCAGTGCTGCTGACCAATATGAAATCTTCTTCTCTTCAGAGGAAATTCTCTGCTTCAAGGGTGGTGAGGTGCTGGCAGAGGATGCCCAGAGAAGCTGTGGTGCCCCACACCTGGGGGTGCTCGAGGCCAGACGGATCTGGGGGTCCTGGGCAGCCTGATCTGATGGGTGGCAGCCCTGCCCCTGGCAAGGGGTTGGAAATAGGTGGTCTTTAAGATCCCTTCCAACACAAGCCATTCCAAGTTTCTGTGTTTCTGCACAATGTCACCAACCCCAGTGTATGTCAACAGCACTGATCTTGTTTCCACCCTTCAGGTGCACGTCGTGCTTGGTGCGCTGACAGCACAAATGGCTCCCTGCCCAGATCTCCTAACACAGCTGCCTTGGAGTGAGCTTCTCTTAGGACCAAATGCACCAGGTTTTTTCATATATCCTAGAGCTGCAACCACTGGATAGGTTCTTGTACCAGGGAATATGCCCTGCATGCACCTGGATGAGACAATGCCTATGTACACCTTTAACTTGATGGACAATCTGAGAGGATTCTGAAAAACTGGGACATGATTTGAAAGTTGCTCCCACTGTATCATGGTACTCATATGGGGAAAATGAAAGAAGGAAATCCTTTATGCTATTGGAGGTGGATTTGTGATACTTCACTAAGCTAAGAGTTGCCATTGATGGCACCTCTCTGTCAGAAATGCCCCAGTATGGGAGTTTATGATAGTGGAGTGAGAGTAATCAAAAGAAAGCGTGGGAAAAATAGTCCTCTAAGGATTTTGTCATTAAGAACTGTCCCTGTTGGGCTGTTTCCTTACTGGAGAATAGCTAATGGGATTTTAAATTCTCCATCTAGAATATCAGCTCTTACGGGTTGTTTTTATCAGCCAAGGAGGTAGGGTGATTTCCTTTGCTGTTTGTCATTATATCTAGGGCAGTTGGCTTGGCCTTTCCCAAGGGACTGTGCTCAGTGCCGATCTTCTAGCTGCCTGGAGCCTCCTAAACCCTTCAGAGCCCTCTCCTTGCTTAGCAGCACTGCTTCCCCAGCACACCTGGCAGTAAATAAAAAGCATGGCTCCTTCAGGAGGAGCCTGGTTGCTTTTATCACCACTTTCTGAGTGTGTGGATGATCTTGGCCTTTGGGACTTCAAATGAAGGCTCCAAAAAAAGCTGGTTAACAAAGATGAACCTAGAAGGAACAGGCAATTCCTTTCAAAGTATTGCCACAGATCCAAATTGTGATATGGACTACTTCTATTGAGAAGGGTGGAAGAAGACCTTTCTGCCAACAAGACCTCTCAGATTAAAGGGAATAGGAGGAAGGGAATAGAAAGAATTTCAAAGTCTGTTTGCTATACAACTGAACTTCTCCATGGCAAAGAAAGCATATGGTATGAATGCAGAAATTCATCAGTGCAGACCTTTGGGAGACACCATGATTAAGCAAAACAGAGCCAGATGAACATTTGAAAGAAACAACAAACTGCCAGTGCAGAGAAAAAACACGGAGTGCCAAGTGACTACATTTGCAGATTCATTAACAGAATATTCAGGAATGTGACTTCTGGAAAAAGTTTCTATGAGAGCAGGCACAGAAGGAATAGGTTGGGTGCCTCCATGGCAGCATGGACAGAAATTTTTCTATGGGCAGTTTTCATCTTATATTTTTTTAAATATTTCAAGAATTAAAGCTCCTTCTCTGGATCACTTAGATTCTTAAGCTCCTCTTTTACCCTGATGCCCTCCCAGATTAAAATATCAGTGCAGATGTGCCATGGAGACGTGTTCCCTTCCCCTTTCAGAAGGAAATACAGGGTTGTGATGGAAGATAAATACGTGTGACCTCATACACAACCTTCAGTCAGCAGGAAATTAACTCCTTTAAATCTTAATTTCTTGGTCTTCTGCCACCACTACATGGCTTTCATCAAGAACTCATACCTACCAGACTTTATGGTGCTTCTAAAGTGTAAGCCTTAAAAAAAAAAAATCTAATTTAGGTGACTGGAGTTAAAAATACATAGAAATTGTAGCTTTCAAGGGATTGGTTTAAATGTTAGATACTTCTACTACATTTAACTGGGACCTAAGGATCTATTAATAGAAGAAGGTTTTAAACATGTGCAGACTACGTATCGTACTGATGACTTGTCAAATTATAAGTTAATTAGTTGTGCAATCAAACTTCAAACGCGTAACACCTCGCTGCTGTACCTTTCAGTTAAATTGGATTTTTCTACCCTGTATTCAGAGTAGAATGATTTTAGACAGCATTAATTAGAAGCTGAAGTTTTCAAATAATACTGCTTGTGACGGGCTGGTCCAATGATCTTTAAAACATTATTTTTGCTGTAAATGCCAGTACCAAACTTACCGTAACAGTTTAAGCTATCCCTTTGCATCTAAAGCCAGTCGCTACTCATTGTAGCAGCTGGAAGACAGCCATGGGCAAGCATTCCCTACTCCCATCTGTATGAGTGCGATGTGCAGATGAAACCAGCTAGACTTCTCTTAGAAGTGCATAGTTTTCACATTCCTACTACAAAGCATAAAGACTGTTTTTCCTCCATCTCCATAGGCCTTGTCCTTGTACTCCACTGCAGGTCTTGGCCAAGTGACATGGTCCCTAACCCTAACAGAGTGCTCTCTCCACCTTACTGCTCTCCTTTCCCTCTGGCAGGTAAAGGGAAACAGAGCTTTGGCTTCCTGCAGCTGGGACATACTTAAGTCAACGCAATACAAGGGTGAGAAGGCAGGGTATGCACCTTCACCACTTTGATGGCTCTCTTCACACGAGCTTCACCCTGGTCAGCCCCGACCAGGCTTTCTAGTAGGACAGGCTGGGAAATTCTTCTGCTGGAGAGGAAGACAACTGGGCACTTCATATTGCAGACAACTTGCCAACTGCAGCTCAGGTGGAAACCTTTCCACATACTTTGCGTCTTGTGGAAAATATCAGTTCCCATGGAGTGGGCAAACCACAGGTGTGTGGCTGTCAGGGAACACAGTAGCTGGCAGCTCCATATCAAACTGGAGGCTACAGTATCAGAGCATACGTTTTCTCTTTTGGCAGCACAATGCTCAGGCCAAGTTTTATCTGTGTACTCAGAAATAATGTGTGAGCCACAGTCATTACACCACAGGAATCTAACAGCTCTGATACATTTCTCAAACAGTATTGTCTCCTTCAGCCAGACAAAGACATGAATACCGTGTGCCCGTTTTCATCTCAGATGACAATCACGCATATTGCACTGCCATGTGTCCAAGCATATTGTAACCAATCTCATCTTCCTGTGAGGAAAAAGTGATAAGTTAAAAATATTACTGTTCAGTTGTTAAGTAAAACCAGATATTAATATATAAAAATGGAAATACCACGCTTAGGAGGTAGGAGGAGGTTATCGCTGAAATCAATGAGTTGTGTCTTTATTCTGTCCAGTATGCAGGTTTTGATCATGCACTTGGCCCTAGTACAAGAAAGACATTGAGGCCCTGGAGCATGTCCAGGGAAAGGCAGTGAAGCTGTGAGGGGTCTGGAGCACAAATCTTATGGGGAGCAGCTGAGGGAACTGGGATTGTTCAGTCTGGAGAAGAGGAGGCTCAGGGGAGACCTTATCACTCTCTACAACTCCCTGAAAGGAGATTGTAGTGAGATGGGTATTGGTCCCTTTTATCAAGTAACAAGAGGGAATGGCTTCTTGTGCCAGAGGAGGCAAACATAAGTTGTGCCGGGGGAGGTTCAGGTTGGATATTTGAAACAATTTATTCTCAGAAGCAGTGGTGAAGTTTTGGAATGGGCTGCCCAGGGAGGTGGTGGAGTCATTGTTCCTGGAGGTGTTTAGGAAACAGGTAGATGTGGCACTGAGGGACGTGGGCACAGTGGTAATGGGTTGACAGTTGCACTAAATGATCTTAGAGGTCTTTTACAACCTTAACAATTCTATGATTCTATGTATTATTTTCTTGTAAGGTAATGGTGTGCTTTACTTTCCAATGCAGAATGATTTTCTTGGGAGTAAGCACAGGAACCCTTGGATCCAGAAATCTGGTTCTTTGAGAGAAAAAGTCTTGGACGTGAAATTAAGCAAGAAAATGAGTTACAGCAGAAAAACTGGATCTCAGGGACCATAGAAATAGAGGGAGGATTTGAGGAAAGGACAAAGAGATAAAACACATTCATGATTGCACCTGTGAGCCTTCTGAACAGGCAGATGTCTTCATCACATCCCCGTCCCAACTCCTGGAAATGACATTCAAATGGGTGTCACAGCTGCAGAAGCAGCCAAACTGCTTTTCCCCTGCTGCATTCCCCTCACAGATGGTGGACCTTCTGCCTCCCCCTTCTGTGGGACGCAAACCCACAGTCCTCTCACTGTTAGTCCACCCCAAGGGCTTCAGAACCATACAGTTCCACTGCCCATATGCCCAGCACATCTGGCTGGTTGTAGTGGTGGCTGCGTTTCCCTGGGGAAGTCAATGATCTGCACATCACACCAAACCAGAATAGCTTTTCATAACGCATTGGGTCATGAGAACGAAGGGTGCCATAAATGCAAAACAATTTAGGTAAGTATACATGCAAACCTGTTTAGGCAGATCTAAAGCTGAGGTAGGCCCAGCCTTCTTGCCTGGCTTTGCATGTTGGGAGCAATCTGCCACTTCCCTGAAGAAATGGCTCTGGGCAGTTGGACGGAGTGTGCTGGCTCCTAGGATGGGCTGCATCAAAAATACCCACTGCAGTTGTGCACCAGAGCTGGAACTGCTCACTCAGCTGGGCTTTATCAAAAGAAACTTGTCAGTAATCAGTAAAAACTGTTTGACATCTGCTGTGCTCTGCTGATTGTGTCACCACTGCCAAAGAAACGACAGAACCAGAACGGGGGGGTGAGTGTTGCTCCAGCACAGACCAGCCAGGAGTGGGTTAAGTGTTCTGTATATGTTCCTCGTGTAGGCAGCAGGTGTGCTGTTCTGGGGTTTGATTTGAAACCTTTTCAACAGCAGTACTACCCCTTCAGCTCTGCATAGCTGCTGTGCAATTCCACAGACTCAGCACAAAGGCGACAGAGATCCCAGCCCCGATCCGTGCTGCAGGGAGCAGACTGCCACAGTAAACCAACTGGAACTACTTCTGACAGATGTGAAGATGAAACTAAGCACTGGAAGCACCCGGTGTCTTCTGCACTTATTTCAGCCTTGAGAAATGATTGAGAAAAGCTGTGGCTTGTGTTGCTAAGGAGCAGCCACCATTGCAAATCTTTTTGTGCCTTTTCTGGCTCATTGCTGCCTCCCTCAGCTTCATCAGGACTGGCTGCAAGACTGTGTTCACACGATTACAAAATTCAAAACCATCCATTTTGCTTATTTTCAGTTTCCCATCCGTTATTTGACCTAACAGAGAAATGTTCCTATGTTAAGCATCAAATTCAGCTTTTGTATCCAAATGCTGAACTGCTTCTCCTTTTTTTTTCTCACAACATTGACTGTGGTTTCTTATTCCTGAAACATCAGCATTTCTTTTGTTTTGGAGATCAGTCCTGTAGTCAAGGAACATGAGAAGCAGTTTCATTTGTACAACAACAGATTATCCTGAATTTTCTGTCATTCAGAACGCTCAGCAGTGGGATGGTTTAAAGTATCGCCCTCCATTTGCTGCAGAGTCACTGATCCACTGCGATGTGCAGCGTGCTCTGATGGGCAGTGCACGCTGACTCCGATTCTGCCTTACTCCAAATTAACATGGGGACTGTATATGAGATGAATGAAATGAATAGGAAGCGCAGATGCATTGTCTGGCACAGGTTGGACTTGAGTTCTGTCATAAAAATATCCCAAGTTTCAACTTTTGCCTCAAAAATGCAGAATATTAATGGCGTTCCACCAGTTGATGGTAGACATGTCAATATGCCAGTAGTGGCCAGTGCTGGGACTCCTGAATTCAAATAGCATGACAGTGAGTACTTTTCTGAGGCTAATTTAACACACATGTAAAGTTGGCACAGTCATCTAAAAAAGCAGTGCTCACCCCTTCCCTCCTCTCTTCTCCCGCCTGGTGCTCCTTGCGTTGTTCTGGCACAGGTTTTTGTATGGCTGCCCAGCGAGCAGCATGTAGGAGCTGATCCAGCTGAAAAGCAAAAAAAAAACCAACACATCTCTATTGGTGGGCTTTACCCTGAATCGTTTCTACCATCCCCAAATATAGATGATGGGTACAACTAATTGCCAGCAGTACCTGGGCATTGCAAGACAGGGAGCTACTCCAAGAAGGCAGCAGAGCAACTTACTTCAGAGAAGAGCCCTTCACATAAAGAACAACACTGGCTTCCAGCCCCCATCTGCTCTAGAAGAATGTTAAGCGTCAGGAGCAAATTCAGTATTTCTTACTGCAAGCATTCTTGATCGATGTCAAACAACGTTTATAAACATCCATGATTAAAGGTCAGCCGCACAGTCCTCAATTACTCAGCATTAGATTCAGGCTGTGTTCTAATGTTCAATATTTTTATTGAAAACAAAAGTTGGGCAAGCAAGAAAAGGGGGAGAGCAGGGAAAGAACATGCAGAGAGCCGACTCATGGCAGCCAAACGACTGCTTGTTTCCTTCCTGGCTGCTGGGAAAAAGCTGGGGCCAGATGAAATTGGAGGGTGTGTTCTCCCAAAAAGTTTCTGGCACTTGACTTATAACACAACATTAACATTAACGTTTGGCTAGAATGAACATCTTCTCCTAGCTGTGTTTCTGGAGTTTTTTGGACTCTATGCACGTAACGTTTTCAAGTAACACAAATGTAAGAAGAGCTCCTGTGAGAATAGCAAGGGAAAACTTCTGTTTTCTACTTCCTGTTCCTATCTCCCCTGTGGCTTCAGCTCACTCTCAGTTTAGCAGCAGAGTCCTGTCCTTTTTTCTGTGCGAGTTGAGATAATCTATTTTCTCATCTCGCTTTTTGACATACACACAGTGCAGAGTTCACAGTGTGGAACCTAGGCTATTGTTTTTAGGTATAAGGAAAGAAAAATGGTTAAAAACATGTGGAAGAATGTGAACTGAGTTCTTGAGTAGACACTTTAAAGCTTCCCCCCCAAAATGTTCCCTATGTACCACCACAAAGAGGCAAATTCACAGCAGCTGGATGGCAATAGGGAGTGGAAAACAGCCTCTTGAAGGCTGACCTCCTTTAGCTGCAGGTGTAGAACAATACCAGTGCACAAGGCCAAAGCTAAATAAGCAATCAAGGAAGGGCTTATGAAAGACGAGCTCAGCCCAACATCCCAAATACTACGAGACATCCCAGTGACTCCAACAAAGTTCCCACAGCAAAGTTGCACGTGGCAGCTGCCACTCAACAGGATTTTAAAGTGCTTTAATTAGCAACTGAAGTGTGATTTCCAACGATACTTTCAGCCAATACTTTTAGCAATGTTAAAAATCAGCTGAAATTCTCTGAGTTACAAAGTCCTCTGCATTTATCCTGCAAAGAGATATTTAATTCTTCAGATGTAGGTAACACTCCCTGCCTCGCTTTCCTCCTTTCAACCCACTTGGAACAACAACAGCTCTCACAAGGCATGGTCAAAGCAGTCTTTGCTTTGGTGGTCAGACACGCAAGGAGAGAATTAATTTTACAACCGAATCCCTTTGCAGGAATGTTTCCCTTAGATTTATGAGCTACTTTTCCTTTTACCCACCAGAGAGAAGTAATTTGGAGAGCAGTGTGTGGATAGTAAGCACTGCTGTAAATACTTCAGATTTCGAGAGAACAAACCTGCTGCCTGCAAAGACGGAGCAGTAACAAAGGCATTCACTGCACTGTTCTGCACCAGTGAAGGAAAGGAACTGTTGTAGCCAAACAAGCTGGAGACATTCCAGCCTGAACAATAAAGCAGAAAGGAACATTTTAAAGCAAGGGTACCAATCATGTCTAAGTTCCATGTAGGAAGACTGGAGAAGTACTTGGAGAAGATGCTGCTGCTCACTAAATAGCGAGGAAAGTAGTTTTTATTAGGTAAAAAGCCAACTGAATGCTACTGGTTGACTCATAAAATTGTTCAAACTGTTATTTGAAGAGTAACTGTAACAAAAGGCAGATTACAGCTTTGGGAGTTTTGTTTTAGGGTCCAGAGGAGAGCCACAAAGATGATCAGAGGGCTGGAGCACCTCCCCTACGAAGACAAGCTGAGGGAGCTGGGCTTGTTCAGCGTGGAGAAAAGAAGGCTGCAGGGTGACCTCAATGCAGCCTTTCAGTACCTAAAGGGAGCCTACAAACAGAAGGGGAGTCAACTCTTTGAAAGGGTAGATAACTGCAGGACAAGGGGAAATGGTTTTAAGATGAAGGAGGGAAGATTTAGGTTGGATGTCAGGGGGAAATTCTTTACAGAGAGAGTGGTGAGGTGCTGGAACAGGCTGCCCAGAGAGGTTGTGGATGCCCCGTCCCTGGAGGTGTTCAAGGCCAGGTTGGATGGGGCTCTGGGCAGCCTGGTCTGGTATCTAACGTGGAGGTTAGTGGTCCTGCATGTGATGGAGGAGTTGGAGCTTCATGATCCTTGAGGTCTCTTCCAACCTGGGCCATTCTGTGATTCTATTTTAAATACTCCAGTATCTTCGTAAAGAGAAACAAAGTAATGCTGCACAACAGCACTGCTGCTGTGCACATCTGCACAGTGAG
The DNA here is from genome assembly GCF_019238085.1 of Lagopus leucura. Lineage (NCBI taxonomy): Eukaryota > Metazoa > Chordata > Aves > Galliformes > Phasianidae > Lagopus > Lagopus leucura. The sequence continues at coordinate 77,122,055 of NW_024962263.1, forward strand.
ATCAGGAAAATACATCTCTTGGAGATACAACAAATGCTCATATCAGAGCAACTGCTTTGTCTATCAGCATTCCTTTGTCCTTGCTCAATAGGTCATCACTATACTATTGTGAAACCTGCTTTCCAAGAAATCTGTTTCTCAACATTACATGCAGGCCATGTTCAATAATGCTGAACACGTAACAAATCCTCTGCACTACAAAGCAGAGCATGCAAAGATTGCTTCAGATTACGTTTAGTGTCACCAGCAATACATCTCTGTAAAATCAATTTGTGGTGAGTGAGTGAGTGGTGCAATGAAGTGCAACATTGTTGACAAAGATGTCATAAACCTAAACCAGAGAAAACCCCAGAGCAGCCACCTTTCATTCTGGTCCCATGCTTTAGTATCTCCTCCTCACAGAGCTTTAGTCAAAGAAATGGAAAACAACTCTTGACTGTCCAGTGCAGATAAGCTGCACACACACACCTACTCAACCTAGCTCAACATGGGCCAGCCTGCAAATTTGCAGCACAAACAGAATCAGTTGCTTCCAAAGGTGGCTGAAACTCAGAAGCAGTACAGTCACTTCTGTGTGATGAAGTTACCTTACTGGATCCAGGCTGGTTCTTCAGTTCCCAGAGACAGCATGAGTCAAACAGAATTCATTACCCTGGGTTCTGCATAAGCTCTGCAGGTAACCTGAGGGACTCCATAGGAGATCTGCTGCTTTTACAGGCTTGGATCCAAGCGTCTGGATCTACAAGGACCACGTATCTTCAGAAGCACTGACATATTCACAGAGGCAATTCTAGAAGAAAGAGAACTGCAGAGCTAAAAGAATTCAGGCTGGAAATGTTCTGGCATTCAGAAGGGACTGGCATGGAGATTAATCACTTTATGGAGCCTCCTCTAATTTTCCACACAGACATTCCTAGCATAGAGCGCCTGAACAAAACCACAGGATGGCCACTGAAGTCAGTTCTCCTTCCTAATGGTAGGAAATCCATTTGCACATTCAAGCATTAAATCTCTCCAGCAGCTCTATCAGTATACTTCCACTCCTAATACCAAAATAAGCAATACAATCCTTGCTACAGAAGTGAAAGGTGTTCAAAGAACATACGGAGCTCACACATCACAGCTTATAACACAACTTTTATTAGAAAAGTTATACATAACAGCATCAACTAGTTTCAAGAATATCATCCTTGAAAAGCAACAAAACCAGACTAAAAAGTGTAACGAGAAACGAATGACCTGTTCTATAATTAAACATTCAAGTTATCTACAATGTTTCTTTTTACAAAGGGGAAAACCATGGTTTTACAGGCACATCATGTTGAAAATAAAGCTGCAGTAATTTTATACAATTAACTTTTCCAAGGATTATTAAAACATGATCATCATGGAGTCGCAGATTATTTTTTTTTTTAAACATTCACATAATTTTACACTTCTGTATACACTGAAATTTCAGTCCCTAAATTATACCACAAAGTGCCCACATTAAAACCAGAACCTTCAGTGTGAATAATTTTGCCCTAAAAAAAGTTAAGACAGGTTTCCATAATCAATATATTCACATAATTTCTGGTACTACTTGATCTCACAGTAAAGCTTCATTGTTTGTATGTAAAACCAAATGGGACTTCTCTTGCAAATCTGATAAAATGTTTGGAACACAGGAGTGTGCATTACTGGAAAAATCAATACTAAAACCATAAATATATCCAAAGAGCCATTAATACGCTACACAATTAAGCAGAATTATGCCCGTTCACACCGTATATTCAAGCTTGTTGCCCTTTCAGTACAGGTGGTATCTGAATGCCATACCTCTACAGAGGCAATCTGTTCAACTTTTTATCCTTACCCTTGTAAGCCTGCTTCATAAAAATCAGATAATTTACAATCTAGAAGTTTGTTTTAAAAAGTCTGGAGTTTATATACAGCTCTAACAAACCTAAAGTACTTTGATATCTTGGAAGGTTTAAATGAAATGGCTAGAGTTTTCACTTGATGCTTATTAACAGTAATTAGCCATTAACAGTAGTGGACCGTAATGAGGTGATAAGTAGAAAGTTCCATTTCATCTAAAATGCTTAACACACGTTCAGTCCTTTCATGTATGCAATGGTGTCACCCCCAGGAAGGGCTTTCCACAGACACCCGTTTCCCCTTAGCATCAAGGGCTACAAAAATCTGACTGCAAAAATGCAGTGACAAAGCAAGCTGACGTATCAGGCACTACCTTTCATATTGGCAGCTGTAAGACCCACAGTATGCACAGAGATCTAAGGAAGGGGAAAAAACCACAACTATGAGAAGCAGACCGAACATTTTAGACAAGTTTGGCAAAGTTTTTAACCAGACGATAGGTTGGCCATTCAGGTTTACTTGTAGAGGTTTTAAAATATCACTACTGAATTAACTAGTCAAATGATAGTAAGACATTGTCATGATACTCAAACATTACATGCACCAATATTGCACACATCTGCTCTGCATTCTTAGCACAATCTTCATCCGGGTCCTTGAGCTGCCTGGTTTCTGCAGCTGGAACTCAAGCCTCCCACCCCAGCAGTTTCACTAAAAATTTAAGTGGTCAATTTAAAATAGAAAACCCAGGTAACCCCCCAGAAAACCCAACGAGGACTTTATACAGACAATAAAATCTAAGTTTGCTGCGATGGTCTTGAGGGCCCTACAGAAGGGGCAATACACGTACGCACTAGTGAACAAACACTAGCTCTGCTGCGTCTGACCATTCAAATAATGTGGAATCTGGGACCGGGGGTCGCTATGATGTCACTGTAAGGCTCCTCCTGTGTCAGCTCGATAGCTTGCTGCTTTTTAAGTACCAGGAAACTGTAGAATTTTGCAGCTGCTTGTTTTCTATTTGTATTTCTGCACAGCTCAAGCAAACTGATGGATTCTGCTCCAGTCTTAGCAAGAGCTCTCTGAAAAACACAAACATCGATAAGGCACATTTACAAAACACATACAAGCATGAATAGCAATTGGCAAGATTCTGTTTGTTATCACCTGAGGGATGCCGGGAAGGATTGTGACACAACGCTGGGCAGGGACACTACAACATGTGTATAAATTGCACATGGATCTTACCTAAATGAAACCTAAGAGCCCAAAATGGGTGAAAAAAACAGAAAACCAACAGTGTTGAGGCCACATATTGCAGAAGCACCGCAGTATTACACAAAGCCTTTGGATAGCAGCAGCCAGTGGCTTATTTTTTTTTTTAAACTACAGAACAACTATTTTCTATTTGTATTTCTCAGAATGAAAATAACACCAAACAGAATCATGAACTGTTGTTTCAAAAAGTAATTCAGGAGCTCAGGTTCTGTGAAGAGGCATCATTTTCCCTGGGTGAAAGCCTGTTTATTTCTAAAAATCCTCTTTGTCTGAAAGAAAGTATCCAAAACTGGTTAAGGTTTTTTTTTTTTGTTTGTTTGTTTGTTTGTTTGTTTTTAAGTCTTGGCCAGAATATAAAGGACACAGGGAAATACATTTGTTTGCTGCCTAGAACAACTACTAACATCTTCAATTTAAAACAGTGCCATCTACTTTGGAATATCTATGAGATGAAAAGATACTAAGCTGGCCAAATGAAATTACTTCATATTAAGCAGGTCCTAACTTTGTGTCTCATTACAGATTTAATGTTTCGGCTATCCAGTCTGATCCTTTTTTGGGCACACGGAGGAGACAATCAAACTAAGCTAGATGTGGCCCAAGGCAAATTCTGAAGCTCTTGTAAGAAATCCATGATTAAACAGAGGAAAAAAAAATAAGGAACATTACCAACTAAACATCTGTACACTTTAAAAATGATTTTAAATTGACAGCTGGTTTTAGCTGGGACAGAATGAATTTTCTTCATAGCAGCTCATCTGGTGCCACGTCTTGAATTTGTGATCAAAACAGGTTGATAAAGCACCAATGATTCAGCTGCTGCTAAGCGGTCCTTGCACAGCATCGAGGCCTTGTGTTTCTCATGCTTCCCCCAAAGCAAGAAAGCTGGGAAATGCATAAGATATTAAAAGTAGCCAAAGCCACAACAGCTGACCCCAACTGATATGTAATATCAGCTAATGCTCTATGCCATACATTCATGCTGAATTAAATCTAGGGGATAAGGGGAAAGGAAGGGAGAGTGGGACGTGTCTCGAGTTACTGCATTACTACACTGGAAAACAGCTGACCATCTGCCTGCTGGTGGGAAGCAGTGAACGAGTTCCCTATTTTGCTTCAGTTGTGCAATCAACTACACTTCACCTGCTACTCCATCTTTACATCAAACCATAAACTTCCTTGTTTTTAGCTTTCTGATATTGTCCCCCATCTCACTGGGGAAGTGATAGTGTGCTGCCTCACTGCCTATTAGACTTAATCCATATAAACAGTTTAAAACAATCTTAAGCTTGTGGAATTCTTGCAGGCAAGCAAAAAAACCTGACTTCATTCACATTAGTCTTCAATGTCACATGCTCATGCTCCAGAAATTTAAAGCTTTTGCTTGAGCATGTATTTCTGAGAAAACAGAAATTACCACTAAATCTTACTTGACTGAAAAATCAGCAACTTTAAAAAAAAAAAAAAACAACACAAAAAAAAAACCCCACAACTATAACAGAACCTCAGAGACACAATAGTGACAATGAGCTTTTATCAGCAGATGGAGACTAATTTCACCCCAAGAAAGATGACTTTGGAAAACAAAGCCAGCTTAGAGGGATAGGATTGACACTCCAGTGAAACCGCAATCTCCAAAGTTGCCAAAATAATTAAGGGAGGAAATGGGTAGGAACCACAAACCCAGACTTAAAAGCAAAAGGTAGACCTACATGCAAGCAGACACAAATTTGCACTCAACTTCAAATATATACTAGAGGTATTCAATTTTCTTATCAGAAAAAGCCCTTCAGTTCTAGCAAGCAAGAATCCATTCTATAGAAGATTATCTGTTGTGCAGACTGACAATAGCAGTCTGAAGCCACCTGCTGAAAAGTAATGCTGCACTACAGTCAAGGTCATATTCCCCCAGTTGCTGCAGATTCAGCTTATCGCAGCACAGAAGATTTCAGACTTGTCCATCTAGGAGCAAACATCCCACAAAACAGTTTCGTTCCTGAACCTTGACGATGTTTGCCCGTTCTTACAGAGCTCAAAGTCAGGGGGTGCTAAGGTTTCATTGCAAGAACACAAACTCAGTTATTTTAGAAACTGCATTTCTGGGAATCTTACTTGTGTACAGAGTGTGGCTGGAAAACATGTAAGTGAAAAGTTTTGTTTCAAATGTTTTGTTTCTAATGTTATTTGAAAAACATGGCAGTTACATTATGATTTAGTCAGTTACAAGAGTATGTCCTGCCTGTGATAGAGCTGATATTTTAACTCTCTATCTTCTGACAATAAAGTTTTTACTTAAACTTTCACCTCAGGTCAACAGTGCCAGTGGATACATTAAAAGCTACTTCAAGAGAAAGCAGATGATAATGTGTACCTGAAGCCCATGAAGCATTTGTTGAGTCCTCTTGTTCCATCTCCGTTCTTCTTGATCCTGATCACCCCCCGTGCCATCTTCTTCCTGCAAGTAGCCAGACTCTCATTTACAAAACCACAGATGTTCTCATGCACCAACTTTGACAAGAGGTATTTCTACGTATCAGTGCAGCTTTTTCTTTTTGCCAAGACAGACACCATCTAAGCAGGTATGGACAACCTGGCCCTCAGGGTACAGCCAGGAGTAGGAAATGGGACAGAGGAAGATAAATGCTTAAGCTGATGTATCTTAGTAAGGCTGCATGCCACTATGACTGTACCTCAAAACGTCATGCTGGCAACTAGCAATGCAAAGAAGTTCACTCAGGATGGCTTAATGAAAGAAGACTTATCTAATCTAAACACAGTATCAACAATTCTTTTATTTTGTCAACTTTATTCAACGCTGACATTCTCATTTCAGTGTGGAAATGGAGTTACTGAAAAAGGAAAACAGGTTGCTAAAAGCTGCAGAAGGGAGCTGTGTTGTTAGAGAGGACCATGTCCAATGAAGCACTCAGAAGAGTGCTTATTTACAGAAGATGTATTGCATATGGCTTTTAAAATGAAAGCTATATTTCAAAGCCTGCAATTATAAAAATCACCATGAAAGCAACACATGTAAGTATCTTTGTTTCCAGTCTTAAATCAGGTATTTCAAATTGAGCAGAAAACACCACCTGGACAATTTTTTCTTTCATTTCTCAAAATTAAGTCAAGATGTATTTCTTAGTTTTGATCGTACTCCTATAAAGCAACATCTGACTGCAAACAGCAACAGCTTGCTGCAGTACTAAGAAAATCAAAGTCCAAAATTTCTTGCATAAAGCATCAAAATTCAGAGAGAGTGGCTTAAATCAAACCTCAAGAAGAGAAGTGTCCTCTAACTCCCAAGAGAACGCAGATGTGATTTGTAAGATGGTCATGCAACAGCTACATTTCTAAAGTTTAACTTTTCCCAAATAAAAAGTTAACCTTTCTTGAATACAAAATCGACCAGCGCCAAGGAAACAAACCCTTTTTACATAGCTTTTTTTTTGTTTGGTTTGTTTTTTTAAGAGCTCTGCTCTTACCTCTTCCTCTTCCTCCTCCTCTTTCTCTTTTTCCTTCTCCTTCTCTTTTTCTGGTAGAAGTTCTAGCTCTGGTATTAGCTGACAGATGTTCTGCGGCTCCTCTGGAGGCATTTCTACTGGTGGTATTTCCAGCTGTTGTGATGGTGGATGCTTAAGGAATACACAGGAACAGATAAACAGAGAATCACTTTACTGGTGCTTTCACAACAGAATGCTGACACTACAAAACAGTTTCACAACATCCAAGTCTCTCTAACTCTTCTCTTAGCCATTTATAAGAAGTGTTGAAAAATGACCGGTTATGTTTTTGTCCGTTTGCTCTCCACACCTGCATTTTTCATCCTTCACACTCTGCTCAAACAAGAGTCATGGCACCACTAAGAAAAAAGGCTTCCCAGCAAAACTACTGACCTCATTTCTTGGATCATCACACGTAACTGGACACAGTACTACATGAACAAACTATCTCAGTCAATAAGACACCTTCAGCATATCAAAGTGTTGTCCCTTGCAACACAAGCAGGACAGAACTAAGAACAAGGCACTCTGTAAAATTTCTAAGCATTTACTTCTATATGAGAGCATCACACAGCAGGTACCTCAAAGGTATGTTTACCTAGAGACCTGATCTTGTTGGCATAGTCCAAGTTACCCCAAAACACATTATCCACTTCAGCACAGTTGAGACCAATTTCATCCAGTGCTCTGCTTTTTATAAGACCATGTAACATCTGCATCATTCAACAGTGAGTAACCTGTAATCCCATGAGAAGTGGGATAACAAGTTCACAGACATGAGAAAGACTGTGCAATCTAGGACTGCTCCTTCTCACCAGGTCAGCATTCAGGAAGAGTGTAACTTCAATTTTGCACTTTTCTTCTCCCCCTTAAAAAATATGGTTTGAGTTCATAGTGCAGCACAGTTTTTATAGAAGGGGTAGATACGAAACAGCCTACCCATAACCCAGAGGAGAAAACTCTCCTGATAGATCTTGTTTGAACTGCTAACAGTGAACCACCAGGAATATCTTTCAAAAGGTAGAATATGTGCAGCTCACACAGACCTTTCTAATATGCACTTGCCACAGCAGAAGGTCTTGACGTAATTTATTCATTGAAGACTTTCTTTGGATGAAACACCATCAGTTCCTACTCGATTAGACTTCAGGAGAAAGCTTACACAAACTTCTCAGAAAAACCCCATAAAGGCTTAGAAAACCCCATAAACTCTTAAGAGATTCTGCTACTACTCCACTGTATCTTGACAGCAAAGAAAGTCAGTACCTCAAATCTGTGTCACATTCTGCTCAAAGATACTTCCCACTTCTGATTAAAACTAAAAGAAAAAAAAAAAAAAAATCACAATAATTCTTACAGGTAACACTGGTTCTGGTTCCACTTGCTGCAGTTTGCGTTTAACACCAGTTTGTGGAGGTGGAGGTGGCATAACAGATTCGTCCAGGTTGGTCCTGCTGCCTTCCATCATTGACTCTTGTAAACGACTTGGTTCTTCCAGAATTGGTTCATCTATATTCCATAATAAAAGCAGTTCCAGTAATGTAATTTCAAGTAGTACTGACGTATCTAGGTAAAATCTGCTATTTAGAATGAAGCATCCTAACAGATTGCATAGCTTCTGCAATGATCTGGCACAGATGTGTATACAAACCAATTCAATACCCACTTATTCCACTGGATCAAACCAAATCTGTCTTCTATTTCTAGAAAAAAAAGCTGTTTTAAGTCAGGGACTGTATAAAAAGCTAAGCAAGCAATTAAAGTACTTCATTATATTTAGGAACTTAATATTAAGAACAAAGGAAAGAAGCAAGCTCTGAAGGAAAGCAGAGCATCTTTGACCAAACGACCAATGACAAACAAACCAATGACATCCCGCTGCTGTTGCTGCTGCTGCTGTTGCTGTTCCTCTCTGGGCACCTCTGGGTTTTCAAAGTCTTTAAGGAACTCATCAAGGTTGTCAGCTTCTCCACCTTTCCTCCGCTTTCTTAGGTCTTCTGGAACCAGGGGTGTTAGACAACGAGTAAAGAGCTACAGGAGAAAGGTTAAACTACTCACTATTGCAGCTCTCAATGTCTTACGTCACATAAAGCAATCACATGCCATCTTTCCTTCCTCCTTCTTAATCTCCTCTCCAATGTTTATAAACAAGAAAAATTTTGTAACTGATAAATAAGCATTGGTATTTCATGTCATTTCTAGTAAGTCTTTCTTAAAAAAAAAAAAAAAAAACCCAAAAAAAAAAAAAAGCAAAACCAAGAAGAAAAACTGATGAATTACAATTAGATTGTAACTCAAATACTGGTGTTTACCAGTGAGGCACAACCCTGAACACATCTGATATAAAATTTATTTGTACAAAAGCATTACCTTCAGTAGCCTGTTATTCCACAGAGGCCGTGCAGGCAAAGAGAAAAGCTTCTCAACTCCTCCAGTTTCTTTCCACATCATCAGTTTCTTCGTAGGGGGTGCCAAGTCCAGTGTTGTAACAATATCAGAGTAATCACTTAACTGGGCTCGAATGGTCTTGCTATCCAACTCTTTCACACTGTCCACAATGAGCTTTCTCTTCCTCTTCGCTTTGGTTTCCTTGACTGTTGAGATTTTTTAAAATTAAATATTTTTAAAAAATTTTTAAAAGCAGGTGAGCTCATCAAGATACCAAATTGTAGTAGAAATCTTACAGATTTTCTATAAGCCTTATTTGACCACATGTAATGCAGCCACAAGAATAAGGAAATGTCAGCCCTAGAAAGTATGAAAACCTAAAAGCACTATATCAAATGTTACTCACTACAAATACAGTCCCACAGCCTACAAATTCTTCTGTTACACTCATAGTGTAATTGAACCTTTCTTATAACTGCCAATATCCTTAGCTGCATATGCCTCCTCCCTCATGGTTTGTATGGCTGGTGTTCATGAGCAAATCCCTGAGATGTAAGGTCCCACTGGCCAAAAAGCCAAAGTACTGTAACAAGGTTTGTTGTTTTTTTCTTTCCTTAAGCCCTATGTGACCTTTGGTAATATTAATACGGGTGGTTATCATACCTGTACCTCTCATCCTGTTCTAGAAGGCTTTACTGTAAATTGTTTACAGCCTGGCCCCTGGCAGCAGACCCTGAAGCTCTGGAAAACGCTGTCTTTGCTGGTCCCAGCCAATGAGCTAAGGACCTCTGTTGCTAGCTTACCAGCAGAGGGCAGTGCCACGGCGTACTGACTGGTCAAGCAGTAAATCAGTCCAGGGTTACAAATACAGGACAAACTACTTTTTTTTTTTTATAAACAGATTTTTTTCATTTTTTAATTTTTTTTTTTATTATTTTTTTTTTATTTTACTTTTTTTTAAGTGATGCTTAAGTTAAAGCAGGGATCTGTTTATACCAAGCCAAATGCAACACCACTTCAAGCAAGTGTCTTGCATTAATGAAATTCTGTCTTTTTCTCTATTTACTAGAGCTTCAAATAAAGAGATTTATCTGCTGGGATCGGCGATTCATAACAACTGCACTAGAAAAAAAGACCACTCCTTCTCTAAGCAGCATTCACAACTTAGACAGTCACTCTTGGCCATCAAAAATACCATAGTGACAGTGCTGGTGCACTACAGATACTGCAATACAGCTGAAGACATGATAAGGTCTTTTCCAATTCATTGTGGCTTTTTAACTCCACGCATTCCTCAAAAGTTATAAACCAGTGTCCTCCAGGATTACTGAGACAAGTGACCTGTCCAGAAACACTAAAAGGCCAAAATTAAGATAAAATGAATTCAGCACTCAGGCCTTGGTTTCCTTCTCAATTGAGAAATAGAGTCATTCATTTCTACTCCATCATACTAAGGTGGGCTCTGAATGATCCAAAGAAAATACTTCCAAACACTTTACTTACCAGTTATGTCAATAGGCTCCAGAGCAAAAGCTTCTTCTTCATTGGGAACAAGAGTTGTCTGATCAGTCATGGTTGGCAATGGTTCAACTGGATCTACTGAGTCTGGGCTGTCTGGTCCACCCACTGTCAGCAAGAACAAATACAGTGCACTATAATATCAAAATAAAAACAGTGCTACACTTTCCATCCTCTCCCTCTACATCTTAAAACGGTCCAACACATTTCATACATACACTCAGCTCAACATGCTTCTAAGGAATTAGATTCTTAATTAAACTGGTAAAAACAATTCAAGTTCTAGCCTTAGATCATACTCACTCGACACATTATCATCATCATCCATATCATCATGGGGAGGTTGCTCTGGCATCATTACTCCACCTTCTGAGAGTGCAGGTGGGTCATCAAAAATACCACCATCATTATTACTGAGGAGTTTGTCATCTGAAACGACCGTATGAAAACATCATCCCTTTTGTCTCCGCAAATTCACAAAGTGCAAACAAATTTATAATGAAGTATAGACAAATTTAGGAGAACGTAGAGAAAGAGTGCAGAAGTTAGAGAAATCTATATTTTGATGCTGACGTGAAAGTCATCACAAGGCACATTCCAAGGCAAATTTCAGCTCCAACTCACAACATAGAGATAAACTTTATTACAATACACCTGCCACATACTTGCACCTTGCTATGCTTCTTAGTACTTCAAGTGGAAGCATTACTTGTAACATATGAACCAAAGCACTGGAAGAAGTCAAAGAGTTGTATATTGTTTGATCTCTAAAGAATGTTTCATGCTTTATGGAATGGGGAAGCTCTGGATGACTTAATTTTACTTCATTTAAAAACATACAGTTCACCTGGAATGCATCGTCTGTGCTGCTACAGCACTCATAAAGGAGAATTGTACTGCTGAAAGCACAACTTAAGAGGATCCAAGTAACACAGTAAACAACTTCCTCCCCCCAAAAGTATTAAGGTACAACATAGGATAGAGGAAAAATATTTTAATTTCTCAAACATACCCAATATTCCACCATCATTTCCTTCTCCAAAATTATCATCTTTGTACTGGTCTTCATACTCCAGGTGATTAGCTTTCTCATTAAGGTGACTGGTGCTCTGTTCAGGTTCCAGTAGGAGATTGGAAGCACTGGTGCTCACCAGCATGTCATCTTCAAATGCACTACCTTCTCTCATCATCTCACGATCATCCATCCCAAAGTCACCTGCATAAATGATTTCACAGCTGTAAATGCAGAAGAACTGGTATGCAAGGGACCTAGCTAACCAGCACACCAGTGAAGGCTCACTGGTAAGACCACACCTTTTCATCATTTTCATCCTGCAATTTTTCATAAAGTGCACAATATATATTGAAACAAACATTTTCAGAGTTACTTTAATTTCAGAGTTGATAGGCAAAATAGAAGAAATTGTAGAATCATTTGAGTTGAAAGGACCTTTAAAGGCCATCTGGTCCATCTGCTCTGCAATGAACAGGGACACCTACAGCTACAGCAGGGTGCTCAGAGCGCTGCCCAGCCTGCCCTTCAATGTCACCAGGGATGGAGCATCCACACCATCTCTTAGCAACTTTTTCCAGTGCTTCACTACCCTTATTTTATAAAACTTTTTCTTCTGTCCAATTTAAATCTTCCCTCTTTTAGCCTGAGACCATTTCCCCTTGTCCTATCATACCAGATCCTGCCTTCTTCCTCACAGCCTACCCCTCTACACACTGAAAGGCTGCTATAAGGTTTCCCTGAAGCTTTCTCTTCTCCAGGCTGAACAGCCCCAGCTCTCTCAGCCTGTCCTCATAGCAGAGACGTTTTATCACTTGAATAATTTTTGTGGCCTTAAATAATGCTCATCAATACTAACAGCAGAAATACTGTTCAAGCAATTACAAGAGAAAACATCTCCACTTTAAACCTTTTTGAAACAGATTTTAGCAGGATCTTATATTCAAAGACTACTCAAAAAGTTATATCCTATGCCTGGAGACCGAGCTGCACGTACAGACACCAAACTGATATCAAATAAACAATCAAAGCTCAGACTACACTTTCAGTAAGATCTTTAAATTACGGATATTATTTCATTTTCACTACCCAAAGGTAAATATTTTCCAAATATTTTCAGGTTTTGATTCAAATCTTAGAACACCATCCTTGAGCACATACTGAAAGGAGCATCAGCAAACCTGTCACCACCAACTGCTCCAGCTTTAGAAAGCTCCTAGCATTTTTTGACTGAAAATACGCCTAGAATTCAAGTGACAATTGACTTCTTCATATCATATCATATTAAAATTGATACAGTATTTCACTAATTGATGTGACAGAACATTCTTTAGCTTTAGGTAAGCAGCTAGGAGCATGCTGAGTAACGGAGGGCAGACTTCCTGGAAGAACTCAAGAACATAAAAACTAAATATATGGAAACGCATCCTGTTTGATCTACTTTGTTTTTGCACTTTAGCAAGAAAATTCTCTAGTAATTGCAAGACTACAACTTCACAGTTATCAAAACTAGTTTACGAACAACATAATGCACAAGATTTTACCAAAGTCATTATCCTGGAGGATACTGATGTTGCCTACTTCTTCTCTCATTGTAATTTCTTCCACTCTACTCTGGTTCAAACTGAACTGCTGGGCCACATCAATATCACTTAAACAAACAAAAGGCAATTATTAACATCTCCATTAAAAAATAAACAAACAAATCCACAGATAAACATGGAATTCCTAAGCAGTTCACTACACATTTAAATCAATGAAAAAGTGGATGACAAACTCAGAACAGAATGTCCTACTTGAAGCACTGAGACTATTAAAGGATAAAACCTTCAACTCAAGTTGTGTCATCTTCTGGAAAATGTATCAGTCCTCTCTTTCAGCCTTGTTATGCAGGGCCACTAATTTTAAGGCCAATTTAATAACTAAAAACAGCACTGCTCCCCTTTAACACTGAGAGCTATTAATACAGTTATAAAAAGAATGTACCTAGTAAATGTATTCAGTTAATACTCAGCTGTGTGTTAAGGCACTTTTCTTAGAAAAGCTTTTTTTTTTCCCCCAACTGAAATTTACTACATAATCCAAACTAAGTACAAACCAAATAGACTGTTTATTAAAGCAAGCCACATCCCAGAAATTCCATTACAAATAATACATAAAACAGTAGCCCTCGTAACCCCCCTATTTCTTAAAAGCTAAGAAGTCTTCAAGCTGTATACTTGCCATGTTTACAGATAACTCATTAAGAAGTTATAAGAAAAGCATCAACTTACTCTAGATCAGGAAGCGGTTGGTCAAAATCATGGAACTCCTCAGGTAGGGTAATAGCATTGTAAGCAGCCTCTCTGTTTTCCTCAGGCAAATCGACAACCCCTGCAGAGAAAAACACTCAGGCATGAGTTCCCATTCCTTTCAAGGACAGCATTTTTCCTTGTGTTTCCACTGAAGCTGTACCTTCATAAACTTATTGTCTTTCAATTGTTGAGCTGAAACCATGCTAAACACCTATGAAGAAATTTTAGATAATGTTAGCATTGAGATTCAGGCTGACAACAAAACACCTACTTATCAAGCTGTCATACCGTATAACCCTGCAAGAACTGCAAGCTTTGGGTCACTAAATGTTTGTGTAGCACAGTGCTGAGCCATGCAGCTAGTGCAAGCATTTTATGTCACCAGAATATTGCACAGGTATCTGTTAATGCAGGTACCTGGTAGGAAATTGTTTGATCAAGATGCTCCAGATGAGATGCACAGTTCTACATGTGGTTTGTGCTAAGCAGTGACAACACAATAACTACTCTGCTTCTGGTCATGTAGTCAATTCAATTAACTTCTGAAATCCAAGCACAGTACTTGAACCACCCACACAAATCTTCTGCTTCTGCACTGAAAACAGCCAGATGATCTAAATCACATCAGTTTGGTTGTTGTCTTTTTTAATCCTCCTGAGATACTTTATCTGCTATTCAATGGGCATCATCACAGAAAAAACAGAACCAGCAGTAAGTAGTAACCTAATACTATGTAGAGCCAGTAGTAACACTGCCCCTGTTTAATTCAAAAGCTTGGAGGTCAGGACACCTGCAGGGAAAATGCAGATTCAATTTCTTCTGTAACCAGCGGGAGATCTGAGCTCCATGGCAGGAGGCAAGGCAGAACCTTCTGACCCACACAGGCCATTCTGAGGTACTGATACTTCAGAAACACTGCCATCTCTGTTCCCCTCCACAATGGATAATCAAAGAATCACCATCCATAGTGTACCAGGAACAAGCACGACTCCAGAAGTTTACTTGTCATAGTCCTTGGCTAGCAGCTAAGAAACTTAGCCCTGCTTGCAGGGCAATTCATTATTTGTAGCTGTTAGCTGGTAAAACATGTAAGCAATTCTCAGAGCAAACAAGAACACCAGAATGGTTAAGCTGCAAAGTAAACTGAGAACAGAGACAAGTGCCTCAAATTGTTTCAAGTCAGCATGCCACTTTTTGAGACTGTTTTACTCAATCAGCCCCAATAGGAAAAGATTTTGTTCAGAATTCAATCAAAAAAATAATTCATCATACAACTAATTCACATAGCCAGCTTGAAGCAACACTAAGGAAAATAACTTATCCTGTAATTATCCTATACAACTTTAAGTAGTTATTCTGTCACAAACAGGAAGTAGAACTTCATATCACCTTAAAAAGGGTTATAAAACTTCAGAAGCACGTGGACAAAGATAGGTACCTGGACGAAAAGCCATCTTAATCTTAATGAAGGCCTCATTACAGTCTGCAAGGAGGTATTTTGCTTTCCTGTGGTAGATTCTGACAACGCCTAATAAGAGATGTCCTGAAGTTCGAAGTGCCATCTTCACCTAAAAGAAGATTGTACAATCAGTGCTTCAGGTGTAGCCTTACCTCTTCCCTATGATTAGACTTGCCAGCTTTGTATGAGTTTTTCAGTAATATCAAATATTCCAAATAAAGATAAAGATCAGTAGAAAATTCTAAACAAATAAAAAATGAAAAGTTTACAGTTTCAGATGATACTCTGTATGTTAGTCTAGGATAAGTTGGAAAATGTAGGTAAACTGTAAATTGGTGAGAATCTCACTTAAGGAATTTCTAAACACTGGAGAAAAAAAAAAAAAAAAAAAGACATCAAGACAAAATCCAATTCCCCATATCCTTTTCTGACACCTTTGTCACTAAATCAAAGTTTGGACAGCAACAAATTATAATGTGATTAAAGCTGAAGTGTGGTTAAAGACAGTGCTGTGCTACCTCTCCATCATTTGTCCTTCAGTTACAGAGGAAAGTAGAACAGTGGAAGACAAAAGATGCTCATAAACAAACACTGTCATATTAAAGTTAGGTTCAATTGCTCTCCTCCTCAACCTGAATGTTTTGCTGTGTAACTGAGTACTTCATGCACTGAAGGAGTCACAGGATATCTCCAGAGGATTCTTCTTAAATGTTTTAGTTTGAAAGCACAGGTGACTTGTGTGAAGCACGATTAAACCTTAAATGTCTACCTTCAAACTTTATGAATACAAAACCGCATACATTAACTCACATTACAGCAACTGATGAAAGTCTTACACAAAGTTAAACGTATGAAAGAGTGCCCAGCAGTTCCTCCTTTTTCTGAAATGAGCTCTCAGCTGAGTCCAAAAACATTATCCTCTCCAAATCCTTCCAGGGCTGGCACTGAAGGAAATGACTTTGTACTAGAACAGTAAGCATCTCTGTAATTGTATTATAGGTATCTTTGCTTCATAATGGCAGCTGTTCCAAAATCCAGATTAGCATTACTGCGACACTGTTTGGTTTGATTCAATCAAAAGAAATGAAAAATTAATTTTCCTTCTTTTTTATATAGGGACTTTCTTACTCTTAAGGGACAGAATTTATAACCAAATCAGTGCACCAGTTCCTGAATGGGTATTTTCATTTTTATGAGCAGCAGAGGAGAAAAAGACATTAAGAACACAAGTTCCTCAAAATTCCCCCTAGTTTCACACTAACTGTACAGCTGTTACATTCTTCCAAGTTTGTCCCAGTTTTCTTTCCATGAACAAGCAAAAAACCAAAAGGTTCAAAAGCAAGGCTTCTACCTTACCCTGTAACATTGTTATTGAATGAACCTATCTTCACAGAAACAGTGACATTACAAGCTATTCTGAGTCTTTGCTTCTTTTTGCTGCTGATAAAAGACCCGTTTTGTACTTTGGTCACAAGCATAAACAATATCTCAAATATTATTTCTGCAGCTTCCAGTACCAACAACTCTGAAAGCACAAAGGCCTTTAAAAGATAACTTTGCACACAAATTCAGGCTTCCTCTTTTGCAAACATCTGCTTCTATATCATGCACGACATATCAAGATACAAGTTCTCCATTTATGCAAAACAAAACATTTTCTAACTAAACTGCACGATACTCTAGTATTAGAAAACTGACAAGAAAGTCATCTTCAGAATCATTCACAAGAGTACTTCACACCTGAAAAGGCCTTTTCATGCTTTAGAACAGCAATTCTAAGCAACCCAAATAGCAGCTACCACCTGCACAAACAATTTCTTTTCAGTACAAGATAACATTACATCAGTGTAAAATAGATACCTTTGGTGAAATGATACTCTCCACGCTGCTCTCCAGATTACATTCAAAAACATGGGCTTTGGTTAGCTTCTTATCCCAGTGGGCCGCCAGCCATATTTTGGCCAGCGGCCCACGCTTGCTCAGGACAAAGTGGGCATAGAACATGGTCCCAGATGTCTAAATCGAAGAGCAGATCTGTAAAGAGGAAGGCAAATAGAAGGAAAGAATTCTTGATGAGTAACATCCTCACAAACATACTCCTTATGTTTGCTTTTCATTCATTAAGATCAAAATTTTGTACAAAACACTTACAGGTGTGGGTTATGTAATACCTAACTTTGTGCAAAGAAAATATGAAGCAGGAAGAATGGTGATCAATCAGTGCTCCTTCCACAGACTAAAACCATTCACATAACTTTAAAATGTTTACCACTCAAGGAAAAAAATCCTTGAATACATTTAACAAAAGTTGACAACAGTACCAAACTGTCAGAATGAAAACAGACGTGTACCTGTTTCCTTAGCCACAGTGGTCTTCCACCTCTTCCATTTCTTTCTGGTCCAGCTTTCTCAGCAGCTGCTACTACACTATATGCTGTTTTAGCAAAACACAGGGCATTCTAAAATACAGTGGTCAACTCTGCAGACTGCTCCATGTTTTCTTAGAACAGAAAGTATAACTCTCTATTTCTGAGCAGACTGCTATCCATCTCAGAATCCTCTTAGTAATATTTCATATTTTTCATGCAAGGGATGAGGAAACTAACTGCATCACTCCAAATTTCCTGAAAGTTTCACTTTCTTCTTCCTCCCCCATCAGAAAGCAAGACTTCCTTCCTCTTACCTAGCAGCTACCTGTTTTCTACTTATCTAACAAGTATCTCCTTACTGCTGATAAAGACGCCAGCATAGAAAGCCATGGGGAAGCAGGACACCATGAGGTCTTGTGACATAAAGCTGCTAATACCTGCAGAAGTAAGCATCTGATTGAGTTTAACTGCAAGCTAGAAGTAACTTTGCTTCGAAGAGGCAGAAGATTCTCCACACACAGCTTCTTTTCCAGCACTACCCGTATCGGGGCAGGGGGGAAGAAATGGTGAAACAGATGAAATGCAGCAAGCACAGCTGAGGCTTTTTGAGCACCAACACTGCAGTAAGTAAGGGCAGTTTTGTTTTGGCAACACAAGGAACATCAATTTCTATCCAATAAAAACATGTTTTCCAAACGCGTACCAACACAACTTAAAGCAAACAAGGATCACAGTGAAACACAAGCCTTGGTAAACACGATAGCCAGAGAGAAATTCTCACCAAGACAACAGCTTGGTGATTGCAATCAGCTTGCAGGTAAAAGAAACAAGTTTCACAGCAGAGTTGTCGGTATTTATGGTGTATGCTCATAAAAAGCACTTGGCTCAGTGGAAGCAAGGTCAACCTCTGCATATGCAGGTAATAAATGAAAAACTGCATATCTAGGAATAGATTCCTGAAAGTAAATGTCAACCACTTGAGCCCTGAATTTCTGCTGCATTAAATACAAAATGGAAACTCTTCTGTTGTCCAAACAATTATCAAACTTATCTGTCTGATAAACAGGCTGGCCACCAGCTGTCCATAGCTAAGAATGGATGGAGTACATGAGATGTAAAGAGAATAAAGGCCACGTTCAGCTTGAGCTAACACAGTACACAGCAAGCATTACAATTTCTGTTATGACTTCAGAAGACAGGTGTCAGTGATAACAGCTGCCAATTAACAAAAGTCAAAGTTGCTTATTTCTGTGTGCTGAGACTGTGTGGGTTTAAGAACAGCGCTGTGCCAAGCTGGAAATGAGCAAGTTTTTTCTAGGAATCAAAACACAATCACTTTGGAAGTGTCCTTGGTCAATAAGAGCTTTCTTTCCCTCTTCCTCCCACTGGCTTTTGGAAAACTTCATGCTGCCTCAAAGGCCACTGGACAATTCAGTCCCTCACACAGTTTCAAATGTCTCATAATACTTTTTGGCACTAAAAGCCAGGCTGGATGTGGCTCTGGGCAGCCTGGTCTGGTGGCTGGCGACCCTGCACATAGCAGGGGATTGAAACTAGATGATCTTTGAGGTCCTTTTCAGCCCAGGCCATTCTACAACCCTATGATGCTATGATTTTGAATACACAGAGACATAACTTTGTAGCACAGCATTTTAGTAACTGGAGTTGCACTACCCTGAGCAGCAGGCCTGTAAGTTACCCACAAATGCAAGGAGGAAGAGCAGAGGAATGCAAACACACACTTAACAAGGCCTTTCAACAGTTAGAGAAGAACATACATTGATTCACAGAGTTTGGTGTAATTATTCACTAATACATTGCAATCATTAAAATATGTAACATGGGCATGACAGAACTTCAAACATACCATTAACAGTAAGCCTGAAAACATACTGAAGATTGCCTGCCAAACATGGAACGTACTTTTAGGACTAATGAGAAGACCAACTTATCACTGCTGTCCAGGATCTGAAGTGATAATGCTAGCAGAACACAAATGGTTAAGATTTGGAGTTGCCCCTATAAATGAGGAGGTCAGTTATACCACAAAGATGCGGGGTTTTTGCTTTGACTTTCTGAATCAGAAATTGCTAATAACCTCTGTCTTTCAAAGAACTGACAGCCCAAGTCAAACTACTCCCCCATAAGGGGACTTAACGTATGGGAATGGGCTTTAAAACGTATGCTCTATTAGTAATTAAATCAAAGAACAGAGGCTGAAAACCATTACACCACAAAAGCCAATCTGCTTGCACTGCTTCTTAGGTTTGACTCCTCTCGGTACCAGAATTATGGTTCAAACCTACAGCTCACTCATCTTGCAGGCAGGAAAAATATACTGCACGTGTACGGTAAGTAGAAACTTCTGAAGCAAGTATGAATCCAATATAACTAACTTCTGACAGAGGCCGTTTCTTTTCACCCATTACTGAAGCCTCACCGCAGCAAAACACATCAAGAGAAACCACGAGCATCAGAGTACCGATCATTTAAAGCACTTTAAAATGCACTCCTGATGACAAATAATACTTCTGTTCAAAGCAGCACTATCTTCCCATGTCACAGTAAGGAGTCTCTGCCACTTGGAAATTCTGCCGACCTGCTGTATTGTAATACCTTGCTTCTATCAGCTATGCAAAACGTGTCTTTGCATGTCTTAGCTGCAGCAGTTCAACTGTAGCTGTTTAGAGCACCAGCACAATGGCTTAAAGCAGGCCCCAAGGGCGGCTCTTACTTCCTTCAAATATTTTCCTTATATTATTATTTGACCTTTAATACACAGGGCAGTATATATTAATGAAGTGGCATAAAAGGAGGAAGATTTTCCAATGTAATTTAAGGTTGGGATCAACGTTAAAGCACTAGAAGGTTATTTGGAGAGACAGCGTTCAGGCAGACACACAGAACATCTGTCTTTGGGTGCAAAAGCAACAAATAGGAAGCCTCAAAAGCAAAAGGGTAGCTGATGGCTCTTCAGATTATAAGGTAAAATATCATTGTCAACTTTTGAAATTGACTAGTTACGGAACAAGACCTCAAAACTCATCCTAAGAACTTACAGCTTCAAGAAAGACAGGAAAATGAACAAGGTAAGAATACTATGTACTCACACAAGACCAGCTGGGATCAATTCCCAACCCTGCCCAATTGAGCTTTTAAGAAAGCTTAAACTTGATTTTAACTCATTCTGAATTTGCTTCAATGAGCTTATGTTATATAATGACATAATGACAGTTACGTTACTGTCAATATTACTGTCTTCAAGTTCCTCTGCCCAAACCTTGCTCAACAATCCCATCATTTTAAAATATTTTTCTTTCTACAGAAGTATTGAAGTCTACAATTTTATATAGAAAATAACTGAATATGTAAAGTGATACTAATACCATTCAGACAGTTCATTTTCCTATCTACAGTACCCAGCAACTGATCCTCTCAAAAAAAACAACAGGAAAGCTGGGCAGTCAGTAGTTGCCAAACTTCATCTTAGCCATGAACTCAAACTTATGAAGCGAAAGAATGAATCACAGAATGGCCTGAGTTGAAAACGACCACAATGGCCATTTAGTTTCAACTCCCCTGCTGTGTGCAGGGTCGCCAACCACCAGACCAGGCTGCCCAGAGCCACATCCAGCCTGGCCTTAATGCCTCCAGGGATGGGGCATCCACAACCTCCTTGGGCAACCTGTTCCAGTGTTTCATCACCCTCTGTGTGAAAAACTTCCTCCTAATATCTAACCTAAACCTCCCCTGTCTCAGTTTTAAGACCACTCCCTCCTTGTCCTATCACTGTCCACCCTCATAAGCAGCTGTTTCCTCCCCCTCCCCCTTCCTGTTCATATGCTCCGTTCAAGTACTGGAAGGCCACAATGAGGTCTCCCTGGAGTTTTCTCCAAGCTAGAGAAGCCCAGTTCCCTCAACCTTTCCTCACAGGAGAGGTGCTCCAGCCCTCAGATCATCTTAGTGGCCCTCCTCTGGACCCGCTCCAAGAGCTCCACGTCCTTCCTTTATTGGGGGCCCCAGGCCTGGATGCAGTACTGCAGATGGGGCCCCACAAGAGCTGAGCAGAGGGGGACAATCACCTCCTTCTCTCTGCTGGACACCCCTTTTTTAAGTTTTAAAATTCTTCTGTGTGTTGAAACATAAGTATATAAACTCTGAAAAGCACTCAGAGTTAAGCACCATCTTTCAACAGATGCAGAAAGAAGTGTAATAAAATAACAGTTGACAGTTTAGTCTTAAAAAAAAGACTTTATGAAGATGAGAATTTCTCCACTCTAACTCACCAAATCCACTTTTCTGCTACCCTACGAGGCCATGTTTACATACACAAGTTCATAGGTTGAGAGTCTTGTTCTATCACCTACTTCTGTTCCTGTCACAAGGCTATTCTAGAACCAAAGTGAACCACTGATCAGCAGACGTCTTCCATATTACAGTTCAAAAATCACCCAGTCATTATAATTCATCTGCCTTTGTGATATTGTTCTACTTCCATTTATCATCTTCTCTGTTTTTTTTTTTTTCCCCTTATTTTTTTTTTCCTCTTTCTTTAAGCCACGCCAATCCCAGCCTTGTTCACCTGCCACTGCTGGAGCTGCCTATACCTCCCAAGTCCAGAAGGTCTCAGTCCTGTAGTTGTCCACCTGATTCTTTTTTTATGTCACAGTCCTCCAACATACAGCCCTTACGTGCCTACACCTTCCCTGCAACCATTTACGCCGTCTCACCAGCAAGTTCCATTTGCACACTGAACACGTGATGGCACTGAAAAAAAATGATCAGAGGATCAGTCTTTACAAACTCTGCTGGGAACTGGAATGAATGGAATTGGGATTGTTTGAGAACAGGAGGCTCAGTGGCAACCTTGTCACTCTCTACAACTACCTGAAAGGAGGTTGTGATGACGTGGGAATCAACTTCTTCTCCCAGGTAACAGTTCTAAGAGGAGAGAGAATGGCCTCAGGTCACACCAAGGGAGATTCAGGTTGGATGTTAGGAAATACTTCTCCAAGAGAGTAGCCAGACACCAGCACAGGCCGCCCAGGGAGGTGGTGGAGTCACTGTCCTGGAGGTGTTCAAGAAACATTTAGATGCTGTACTGAAAGCCATGGTTCAGTGGGCAATATTGGTGGTAGGTGAATGGCTGGACTGGATGGTCTTGGAGGTCTTTTCCAACCTTGGTGATTCTACGATTCTAACTCCTTAGGGCTCAGTGCTCTCAGCATTATTTCATCTTCCTTGGATAACTTTACAGTTGTGTTGTTAACTCACATTTTTCTATATTTAGTACATTTCTTGGTGGCACCTCCAGCTTTATGGAAGTTCAATGACAAGTCACTTTCTTATGTCCACAAAATCAATTATTCAGAAGATGAAATTGAACTAGCCCAACCTGACAGCATTTTCAATTTGTCTGCAGGTTTTGCCTTTTTCCATCACCTTACATTCGAACTTGCTATGCCAAAGGTTGTACTACTAGTCTGCAACTGCTTAAAATACACCTCTTGTTACGTAGGAAATGCATTCACTGTTCTCCAATCACAATATACTACACATCTACATTATCAAACTGCCAGAACAGCACCCACTAACACCATCTAATTCAAATGGCAGATCTTTCAGAATCCTCATTGTCCGAGGTTACCAATCCTTAGGAATGGTTTTCCTTCATTTGTTCCAGCCACCTCTATTTTACTTGCAGGTATCCTGTCCTACCATTTAGATTCAGCGTGTCCATTTACACAGTGGAAAAGATTGTTTTTAGGTCCTACCTCAACTATCCCAAACCATACAGTGAAATTGTGGCTCCAAGTCAAAAGAGTAAATGATCCAATTGCAGCAAACAAGTATTAACACACTCCTTAAACATGTTAGTTAATAAAGACAACAGACTTTATCAGTCTTTTATCTTTTCCCCAACAGATCACCCAAAAATCTGACTGTAAGAAAACTTGATTCTTAACATTCTGCCTCACAGTTAAACTCACGCATCAACTGAGCATCTACGCTCACTTCTGGGGGATATACCATCATATCTGGAGTAGTGTAGCAGCAACCTGGATGGTCAGACAACAGTAATTTGTGTGACAATTTCAGATTATTGTAGGTCTGACAAACTTCTTGCTCCTTCTTTTGTTTCCTCTCAGCTTCCTCTGTAGTAAATATTTTAGATCAGCGTGTGTGGTGTTTCCAAGTTCCACAGAATATCAAACACGCAAAATGAACCTTCACAACTCGAACCTGATCCTAATGCTCCGACTTTTCCCCCTTTCTCACGTACCTAGTTGCACGGAGGATGAGGTAACACACGTTCACACAACGGGGCTCTGCATGCCAACTTTTCTAAATTTACAGTGTTTTCTTCCACGCACCTGAATGCAACCAAAAGCCATTTTTACCCTCACAGTGCCACGCCAACGAAGAACACGTACCCCACCTCCTTTGTTACCGACACAAACACAGCACCTCGCTTTAAGCTTAGCGGAAGCCTTCCATCGAGAGCCACAGAAAGTCCTCAGAGGGCAGCAGCCCCGCGGACCCTCACTCATAACTGCCCCAACCCCGCTGCTGCCGGACCCCGAACCCCTGATCCCCGCGGAAGTCCCGCGGCTCCGCGCCGCGCCCGCCACGGCCTGCCCCACCTCACACCGCGCTCCCCGCGGGCCGTGCCCGTACCGCCACCAGGCCGCGGCGGCGGAGCGGCCGCCCCCGGCCCCAGCAGGGAGCCGCCGTCCTTCGGAGTGAGCGCGGCCAGTGCCGCTCCTTACCCGTGTCCGGGGCGGGGGGAGACTGGCGCGGCGGCTGGCCGGGCCGGGCTGGGTACCCGCTGTACTTCTCCGAGCCCAGCCGAGCCGCTCACTCAAACAAACAAGATGGCGGCCGCGGCCCTTCCTGCCGCCCAAACCCGCCGTTCAAATCGGCAGGATGTTTACTGTTAAACTGCCCCCCTGCGCCGGGCCGCGCCGCCGCCACCGCGCCTGCGCGGAGCAACGGCCGCCGCGGGGCGAGCGCCCAGTAGGAACTGTAGAACTGCGCGTGCGCCCAGTCTCGCCGCTCCGCGCCGCCAGGCG
The DNA here is from genome assembly GCF_019238085.1 of Lagopus leucura. Classification (NCBI taxonomy): domain Eukaryota; kingdom Metazoa; phylum Chordata; class Aves; order Galliformes; family Phasianidae; genus Lagopus; species Lagopus leucura. The sequence continues at coordinate 77,146,806 of NW_024962263.1, forward strand.
GGAAAGTGGCGGGCGAGGGGGATGACGAGAGGTCGGCTGAGGCGACGGAGCGCGCCTGCGCACTGCCTCGAGCTCTGCTGCGGCGCCTCGGCGGCCGCGGGGAGCGACGGGAGGCGGAAATGGGGCGGGTTCAGTTGCCATGGAAGCGGTGGGGCCTAGGAAGCGTGGGTTTTGTTCGCAGGCCTGGGGCCGTGTTGGGTGTCCCAAGCTGGGTCTCCTCTGGGGGGGCTGTCCTGGCTTCACGTGCCTTTCCCATCTGCCGTTGCCCAGCAAACACCAAAGCCCTGAAAGCGACGCGTACTTCTTAGTTAGCCTGTAAAAAATGGCTCTCACTGGAAACACGCATTCCCTCTTTATGACCTACTTCTTAAGAAGATCAGCACGCCAGGTTTTTTTCTCTGAGCTTTGTAGCATGCTTCTGGTATCTGGGGCACTGCAGGCGTTGCTTCTGTGCTTTGTTGGCAGCTTTGGGAACACCTGCACAAACCATCGTGATTCTTTCTTTGTGGTAGTTTCACTTCTACAGGATTTGAAATTGTTTACTTACTTGAGATTTGCCAATCTGTAAAACAGAGAACTGTGGCCGTAGCTGAACACAGGCAGGAGACCATGACTGCCGAAAGGAGAGGGGAAATAAGGAGCCTGTTTTGGGAGCAGGATCTTCTGTTATGAGTACATAAAGTAACATTATGGATGAACAAGAAACAGGTTTCAGCCCAAAGGAAATCAAAACACATAAACTGTATTAAATAACTCTTCTGAAATAATACATATTTTAGGTAATGAGGCACCAGTTTCACCCCTCCCCCTGCCAAAATAAATAAATAAATAAATTGAATAGCAAGACTTATCTCTCTACCAAGGATCTAAAAAGCGATATTGCTATTTGTAAATTTATCAGATAATGTCTTTTAGTGGATAACATCAACAAATAAAACATAAAAATGCATAAACTCAAGTCCCTTGATTTTCTTTCCTGTCTCAACTTTGCAGATTATAGCATTCATTTTCTTTAATGATGTCTCATTAGAGTTTGCTGGCTACTGTAGTGTTTCAAGTGGTGTTCTTTGTTTGTTTGTTTGTTCTCCTGCAAGAAAGCATCTGGTGTACCACCACTCTTTATTTGCTTCTCTATCTGTGTACAAATTGATTTAGTGGTTCAGACACTGAACCAGGCAGTGTGTAGGTTATAGGAGGTTATCTTCTACTGGACCGCAGTTTAGAAATTCTTAAACGCTGTAACACTGATGACACGCTGGATTGTGTCAATTCAAGCATCTGCTAAAGGAGTGGAATAGCTTAAAGAGTGCGCTAAGAAAAAAACACATTCAGAAGAAGAAAATAGCCATACCAGAAAAATCATGCCTTTTTCTTCTTCAGTTTTCTAGCTATAATGAGGCTAAAGCATGACTTTGTTACTTAGAAATCTAAACTCTATATAACTCAACCTATATTATTACTGAAAAGTCTATAGCATATCCTTGTTTTGGCTTATGCGGTATTTCAAAGTTGCATGCATTTTATCCTCTTTGTCCCAGCAGATACTGAATATTAGTGGCTTTTGGCCAAAATTCCTTTTCTAATGAGTGTTGGTCAGTGTATGCTGGTCGTCTGTCTAGAAGAAAACAACAAACTACATTTGATTGATAACAGAAATTAACTATGGGAAATAATTATGGTTTGGGGATTTTTTTTTTTTTTTGACATTACAATTTTCTTAATAACTGCCCACTTTATTCATAAAATACTGAAGAAACAGGTCTCCAGTTTTGTGGGTTTTTTTTTCTTTCCATCCTCTAAACTGCTTAAGCAATCAATAATGTCTCTCTAAAAACATATTTTTTTAAAATAAATCTAAGATGTTTGATGTTAAGTTTTGGGTAGCACATATCATCCATTTAAATCATAAAACTAGCATATATGTTCAGACCTTTCCAGATGACTCTCTGCAGTCAGATTTTGCAGCTCATCCAAAGTTTAGTTTTTAGTCTTTCCATACTTAGTTATTATGGGGCTTTAAAAATGGATACTTCAAAGAAGCATGTATATGCAAATCCCAGGGATTTTATAGCCTAAATTCAGCTCAGTTTAAATCTGAAGGATTTGAATCATCACATCTGTTTCTTATGGCAGTATATGATCACTGTGAAGATCAGTCTATAATCTTGTCCTGAAAATTATTTTTGAATATGTTATAAAATGGCATCAGCCTAAATTAATATAGCTTATTTTTTTCCAAGCTGTTTAAGATACTTTTCTCCTTTGACTGCCAAGAATGCTTTCTTCCAACAAAATTAAAATCAAGACAGTTTCTTCGCATAGGCCAAAATTAAGGTAAACTGTGCGATATAAAAATGTTTGAGATAAATGCACTTCATGTGCAAGTCAACTTTTTAAACTTCCACATAATTTTCAGGTACTCAACTAAAAAATGAATGTAATTATAGTACAGTGAACAAAGAAGACTAAAATACAGTGTATTGCAACTCATGTCCATTGAATTATATCCACTGTTCTTGTTTTAAAGGGCACAAATGAGTTCTCTTCATGACTGCTTCAAATGTTTATGATATAAGTAAATCACTTTTCAAGAGTAACTTTTTTCACTTCAGTTGTTATGAAAATCAATTCTTTGGAAAAAGCAATTTTTCTCAATTTCAAATGTTTGTTTACACTTTTCACCCAGATTGGAAAATACTGTGAGTATCCTGACCTCAGAGTGTAACTCATCTTCCTCCCCTCCATTCTTTTTTCCTAAAGCATGACAAGAGAAGAAGCCTCCTGTTTGATTTGTATGCTACAATCAGTACTTCACTGAATTTTGCTCTGGCTCTGCTCAGACACATGCATTCCAGATGGTACTTTAAAAAGCAAGCTTGTGACTGTTATGTGCACTCTTGCTGGCATATAGCAGATCACATTATGCAGTGACATTTAGAAAGAAACTGAGGCAAAAAGCCTGTTTTCATTTCCAGCTTCAGCCAAGTGTATTTATCAGGCAACACAACCATAATTTTCTAGTGCAGAACAGCTTAGTTCATATATAAATAGCTTGCACTTCACAGAGGGGATAACTTGTTGTAATTCTTTTTGAATAACTGGGGTAATCATTTTCTCTCCTGTAAGTATTGGAATTTGAGGTCCAGATCCTCTCTGAAGTCACACATCTGTCTTCCAGTTCTTTACAATCTAAGCAGTTTCACTGAACCATTACAAATTACTAGCAACATTTTTGGCAGACAAACTGCTTTTTTTTGAGCCATCAAATAAGAAAGGACGGTCACAGTCATACACCTATAGCACAAAGTAGAAAAAAAAATATAAATTATTATTTGATTAGAACCTATAATTGATTAGAACCTAAAAGCATCAACATTTCAAGACAGGTAGTAGAAAATTTGTCCAGTGTGTTGGAGATACTTTTGAGGAATAAGTCACCTCTGCTGCAGCTGTATAGAAGAGCTGAAGCAAGCGAGTCGCCGCTTCTGCAGCTGTATGGAAGAGCTGGAGGTGCTTGAAAGGGACCTGCAAGTGCATGTGGACAGGAATTTTCAACTGTAAACCACTCCAGCTCCCTTTTGATGATGCATAGGTGTTGTGGTTTCTGAAACTGACGTTCAGCTGCCACCATTAAAACAGCATCATATTCTATTCCAAACATTAGAAGACAAATATGTGCTAGCTGGCTTTTTAGACATCTTCCAGTAAAATAAAACTTTTACTTAAACTTTTGAGGAATTCAAATTAGTGGTAACCATTCTAACTACCATGATATTCAGAGATGACAAATAGAAAAAAATAGTCAGCTTGGTCATGAGGCACAACTAAGAAACTGCAACTCTTTAAAAAGGAGTTATTTTATGAAAGACATCATTTATCACCACATGAACAGGAAAGTTCAATAGATCTCATGCATCAAAGTGGTCAGACAGAACCTTTCCTTTACCTAGTTCCTTGAATATATAATTCCTTTGAGTTCAGAAGTCTCCACCTGATTCCATTAAAATCAGACATTTTGCAGAAAGCAGTTGTTTGTCTGAGCACTCTCTGTAGCTTCACCAGGCTTCTGCAGGCACAGTACAGCTGCTCTGGTTCTGCCAGTTTGCAGTGGCTGACTCCCTGATTATTACCTGTTTTCACTATGGGCCATTCTAATTTTTGCCACCTGGCACGCATCCCACATACTCTGTACATCCTGGATAGGAATAACAGGATAGAAATATGAAGTTGCATTCTTTCCTCTTCTGATTCTTGCTCACAATTCTGTCAGTACCTTCTGGCAGAAAGGTTTTTATTTGCAGGGAATTTTTTGTATGCCAAGTCAAAGATGTTTCCTACTGCTTTGTTTATTTAGGGCAATGCAAAGAGATATAACTGAGGAAAAAAAAATAATAATAATAATCTAGATTTCTGAAATGACAATTGAATTTCTGCTCTTGGCTCTAACTCTGGGTATGAGTCTTGATGTTAAGGTCTGAAACAAGAAATTATGCACACGATAATTAATACAAATAATCTTGTCTTTATTGGAGTTTTCAGTGTCTCCTTAGTTCTGTTATTACAATGTTTTTTTTTCCAGCTTAGAAAGGGCAATATAAGAATTTTCTATAAATGCAGCATTCTTGTACTCACCTTTTTACTCAAATATAATTATCATCCCACCTCTACTGAAAAGGCTTTAAAAGATTTCAAAAGGAAAACTTTGAAAGCATTCTCTTTTTGTTTTCCCAATGCAGTTTATTTCCAGTAAACTGAAAGATGCATTTAGCCAATTGCAATTTAATTTTCTGAAAAGGTTCTTCCTTAAAACTGCAGCTTGTCAGATGAAGTTTCTCTTAGGCACTAGAGCTTAATATATTTCAATTTTAATCAGTAAACATCAATATTTGTCTCTGGGCCTGAAGGTTTCCATGTTACTGCTCAGTTCTGGTCTTTCTCCTCTCACGTCTTTTCCTGCCCTCTTTCCACTTTTGTCTTTCTCCTCCCAGTCTGTAAGCTGTAATTTGTCTTCATTTTTAACTTTAAAAGGGATCAGAATGGTGAAAGTGAGGAACCTGGGAAAAGAGTTCAGGGACAGCCCTACAGGAAACAGGGAGGTTAGAGAAAAGATTCAGAAATACAAAATAAACACTGATTTTTAAATATACCTTCAGTCAAATCCCTCAACACATATTTTGAGTGCTGATTCCTTATAGCATCTTGGTTGAGAACAGTTTTACATCCTGTGAACTTTGCAGAAATTAAATTATGTCTCTGTCAGCATGGTTATATTGATTTATACTTGCCCTGGAAGTAGCTTATAGCTTTGCTGTGCTTTGTTGGAAGGCAGAAGTCTTTGAGATAAAATTGTCAAGGAAGACAAATCAGATCCTTCAGTGAACACATTCATTTCCAAATTATGCTTTCCTGCATTCCACCGTTGCTCAGGCTGGTAGCCATGGTGCAGGCAATGACTGTAAAATGATCTTTCTGATTATGTACACTAAGATGTGGCAGAACTATGAATAGTTTCCTGGAGTATGGCAAGCCCTAGAACATGTGGGTATTTATTAAATAATAGCACCTCTCTTCATGACAAGAATTTTAAGAGTGACCTCTGTGCTTCACTATAACTTATCAGAAGCAAGGTAGAGCGCTGAGCTTTCAGAGGAAAATAGCCACAAGTTTCAGCAGGTGGAAAGAAGCTCTAATACTGAACTGCCCTTGAGGCAGGCTCTGCAGATATTAAGGCATGTTCCTATTTTCCCTCTGCTCACTTTACAGCTACACTGCTATTTGTATCTAATACACTGTATCTAGCAGCATGTTTTCCAAATCTGGGAAAGGTTTTGCACAGAATGAAGCTACTCCGGAAGTCACTCCCAGTGGTAATTCTCTGTCTCTGACAATGCAGTGACAGGGCATCGCTGCTGTCTGGAACGAGTCAGTGGCTGTCTGTCCTGCATAGGTACAGTCATCCCCTGGTGGCATCTTTTGAAAGAGTATGGAAAGTTATATCAGGATTATACTAAATTACAAGTCATGTCTGCGAACAAATCCTGCCACTTTAAAAATGTGGTTCCATCCAAAATTGCACTGCCTTCTAACCTGACTTCTGTAAAGTATCCTTCAGGTCTTCATAGAAGCTGTCCCACAATGCATTATGTTTGAAAGGGGAGTTTCAAAGCTCATTGAGCATGGATGAAGCATCCCTGCTAGTATGACATGAGTATAATGAATATTCCTACTGCAAGGTAACCTTCTTGTAGGCAAGGCTGAAGTCTTTGGAAAAAACATGGAACAGAGATTCTGAGTCGAACTGTGTGACATTAATGGATGTTGGGCAAGATTGCCCAGTAGCATAAATCAGCTTGTCAATAAATCAAGTACTGAGAGTTAGGAGAGATACATTATTTTGTATGAGATGAGTATCAGGTCTTCAATTTTTTTATGTTTAGGAACAGAATGCACTCTTCTCAGTGAATAAGCTTTTTCGTTAGCTGTGCATTTTCCAGTTGTGAGTTCTTAATTTCACAATTCTGTTTGCGTTGCTTTACACTTCAAAGTGGTCATTTAAATATTTTTTTCAGTACAAATGTATGGGACTATCTCTTGAAATTTTCTGCTAGATATTTTACAGAGATATATGTGGCTATATTTAATTCTCTGTTCAAATAGAACAATCAATTAAACCATTAAATGGGATTAATAGTTTATAGAGAATTATGATAGAAGTTAGAACTACATGGTAGATCAAAATAGCTATTAAATAAAGAACGAAGCCAAGAGCTATTTAGCTGTGGACAATTTTATATTGCATATAAAGCACAAAGCTATACTATCCTATTTCTAGTACTATTAGACGTGTCAGCATAGTTTTTGTGTCTTTATAAGCAAGAATGATTCCTTGCAGGATACTATAATTTCATTCTGCTAATAATTAAGATCTGCTTCATGTAATACAACCCCGTAAACAATAAATTTCTGTATATGAATGTATCATACTTTATATGAAGGGTACATTTATAAATTCTTCATGTGGAATTAATAGATGATCAATAAATGCTATCAGTAGTTTGCAGCTACACATAAAATAAGATGAGAGTGCCTGGAAGCATGTAAGCATGCTTGAGAGTTTATATATCAAGGACATAAGCAAGCTACAGTTGTATTGGCTGTTACAAGCTCTAGTTTCATGTACGTTAGTAGATTGATGAACCAGAGGAGTCTTCTCTGCTTGTCACTCTTCTGAGGACAACTGAAGTGACATGAAAAAGATGCAGGATGACTGTGGCAAGCTGTGGGGAGATGCTGAGGAAATGGATCTCTCCATATAGTCAGAGTTCATTTAGCTTCCATTTAACTTGTCCTTTTACCTTCCACTCAACACATATCTTGAGGTCACATCTTCAAAACATTATAAAGGCTGGGCTTTGCTCCACATGAGAGAGGTGTCAGCCCACTGTAGGAGATTACTTAAACTCTGGTGAGAAGATGGGAACATATGTAAAAAGATAGGTTGGGGGAGATGTAGTTCTCTAGCTTAGTGAAGGCTCAGCTGGGGGTCTGAGAGCATCTTCTGCTTTGGAAAAGGAGCTTTAGAAAAGACAGGGTGAACACAGTGAAAGGTCAAGGAAAAGTTTTACTATGACTGTGGTTAAATTAAACTTTTGAACAGGTTGACCTTATGGCTCTCAGTCTGTGACTTTGAAGACTCGAAAAAGTTAACTGGATCTATGGTAGGATCTACTGTGATAGGACAAGGGGAAATGGTTTCAGACTAAAAGCGGGGAAATTTAGATTGGATGGAAGAAAAAAGATTTTTTTATAAGAGTAGTAAAGCACTGGAACAATTTGCTCAGCGAGATAGTGGGTACCTCATACCTGGAGACATGCAAGTTCAGGCTGGACAAGGCTCTGAGCACCCTGATCAAGCTGTAGGTGACCCTGTTCATTGCACGGGAGTTGGATTAGATGACCTTTAAAGATCCCTTCCAACCCAGTTAATTATATGATTTCATGAAATAACATTGCAACACTATAACAAATGTGTGTAAAAGATCCTGTGGGTATAGGGTCCTGAGTGCCCCCATAAGCCTTAATTGCCCTGATCTGTGGCCCACTGGGACCAGAGTCCCATTTCTGCTCAGATTGGACCCTGAGTTCTGCTGTGGTGAAGCTGTGAGCAGCCCAGTGATGGTGTGCTGGTGGGGCTTTCTGAGCTGGTCCTGAACCTTATCCAGCACTTTGTACTTGCCTGATGGTCACACAAAAGAAAGATTAGAAATGAAAGCAACTGATGCAGATTGTGAAACTGGATGTTACAGTAACAAAAGAAACACAGGGAGTAGAACTGGTTGTAAAGTATGACACATTCACAAATAAGTAACAGGAAATCACTTCTTAAAAATATATGTATATAAATGTTAAAGGCATTGTGGAGTAGAACAGATCACTAAATGTTAGAGATTAACAACGAGGAAAAAATCATTACACTATCTTTGATAAAAGTGGATAAAAAGAACGTTTTCTGAGGGGAGTGGTAGCACTGTGCCAGAGATTCCCCTTCAGGTTTCAGTTTAAACACAAATGCAATTCATTTAAGTGTCATTCTGTCATTCTGGTATGGACTGGAGAAGAAGTGGTACATTTTAAATATTTCTGAGCCTGGAATGTGACAAGAACATGTGCCTAACAGTCACAGAACCAATCAGAAATGGTACTCTATTCATAGAGTTATTTTATTTTGCGATGTGGCATCATTAAAAAAGTGGTCATGGAAAATTACTTTCAAATGACTGATCAGAAACTAGTTGAATTGTAATTAAATGCTAGCATAAACAAAAGCATCTTCTAGGGGCCTTGATGCGATGCAATCTGTGTATTGTGACCATGATAACAGCAACTGCAATCATCAGCTGCATCGAAGTATTTCCAGTGGAGGCACTGACAGCATGTAATTGAAGTCTCATTAATTCTGGAATGCTGTGGCTAGCATCCATCCATATTAGTAAATAAATGAGCTCGTAAGCTTAAATTGCCTTCCTCCCTCCCCCACCACCACTCCCAAAAAAGAAGCCTAGCTTTCCTCTCAGAGCATCTACAAGGAAGGGCCATGACTTTTGCTGTGCCCCAAACCATGTGTTGTCCAGAGGAACAGGGACTAAGTCACCAGTGAATGGACCAGCGTGGTAGATGGCGTGGATGATCCTGTACCTGTGCCCAAGACCACGTCCTTATGCCCTTGTGCTATGCGGTATTTTATTGGTGCATTATCTCTATAGTTTTCTATTCCTAGAAACACAGACTTAAGTGCAGTACTGGAAGTGCTCAGAGAATCAGGAAAACAGAACAGAAACATATTTGTGTCGAGACAATAAAAGAGATTGTTTTATTTATCTTAAGAAAACAAAACAGAGAAGGTTTTGATGCTTTTTTTATTATTTATTAGAGAGGTAAATGCCAGAAAAGGCGAAGATTCATTGCAGCCATTTGGCAGTTCTGACTCAAGGATAAACATACACAAACTGGTCACAGAATAATGGAAGCTAGAATTTGAAATTTCCAAACACTGGAAAACTGTGAGTGTAGGATAGGAAATGCAAGAGTCAAAAGAACTCCCTGTTTTTAACATAAAGCTTGGTTTGTGAAAGGGATAACTTAACGTGATTGGCAGATTGTTTCCTATTCTAAATTCCTAAAACTTATGATTTTATTTCTGAAACCTTTGCAGATAAATTTGATTTCAAATACAGATAGCTACAGTGGGCTTAGGCCATTTTGTTATCTTTTAAGTGTGAAAAAATGCTATGGTAAAATGCTTTACACCATTTCTGAACTGTCATAGTGTGGTAGTAATTATTATATTTGTTCCTAGATTACACTGCAATGTCTGCTTCGATACTACATGCTCAGTCACAGCTTCCCATTAGCTGTGAGCCCCCAATCAGCAAAGGAGCAAAGCAATCAAACAGATCAAAGGAAAGGAGGTGTTGAATCTGAGTGTGAGATACAAGGCATACTGTAAAGCAAGTGATAAAAGGGGAATATAAAAGCCATTAGGCTACCAGATACCAGAGGTGCCAGGAAACAATAAAGTATGTAATGCTTCCAGCCCCTATACAGAAAGATCAATGGAAAAGGCCATATTTGCATCTTCGGGACTTGAACTTTCCAGGGGAGTTTCTCTTGCTTAAGCTGTCTAACTTAGTGAGTCTAGACTTGAGTCTAACTTAGGTAACTCAACCTTTTATCCTTAGTGAAAGCAGAAAACCGTATAAGACTGAGGAGATGGGATCATATTCTGCCCCTACTTTGTAATAGGCTGCAAGGTGTGGTTACTACTGAAAGACTGCAGTGGAACCCACAATATCATTAGAAGGCAATGGATGTAATAGTCATAGAATAAGAAGACAGGAAGCATCGAATGCAAGACTGATCCATGGCACTCATGGGCTGACTCAGGCCAAGGGCTAAGTAAGGTATATTAAAAACTTGATACTTGTATGGATAATATTCCTGCATTTTAACAAAATTTTCTTCAGTGGTGCAAACCCTTTATGTCATTGTACAAGACCAGTAGGACTGTGTAATAAAAATGAGGGAAATATTTCTTCTACATGCATATTATTTCCAAATTGTTTATGCCATGATTTTTTTTTACTGTTGGAGTTTCAGCATCTTCTTTTGACACCTGTTACTGGTCAGTGCTTTATTCTGTCATACAGTAAGATACACAGTGTACACTGCCATTTCCATTAGCCAGCCAAATAAAAAAGGATACAGCAAAATATATTACATTACTGCACTGGTTTTCCTCCTTCGTAGGTCTGCAAACTAATCTGTTGCACTGATGAACATTTTTCAAGCTCACTTTCTATTGAGGTGATGCAAAAGACAGAGGAATTCTTGGCTTTGGTAATGGTGTCTATTTTTCAGTCTCAGCTTTAGTTTCCTGAAGAGCTTTTATGGGCACAGCAATAGATATATCAAGGAAGTTACAAGTAGCATTTCAAATCTAAATACTGCAAGCCAAGGTTTCCTCTTACACTTAGGAAAGAAAGAAAAATCACTTCTTATTTTTATTTCTCCCTTTACCTGAAGTACCTTTCTTGTTGGCACCAAAAATATTTTTATGTACCTGAGGTTCAGATAAAGTAGCGTTAATCAGATACTTACATGTATATATGCATGTGTAGCTAAATGTACATATCTCAATTCTGGGGAGATCTTATTGCCAAATGCCAGTTCAGTGAAAAAGACTGACATGTGAGATAGTGATAATTATGTTTAGCAAGCAGGAAGCAACACAAGAACCAGACCTACTGAGATCTCATTTCCTATCAATTTCTGTCTGTGTAACTACATATTCCCTCCACCTTCACCTGCAAGATCACTGGCCTCTCCTGCAGTCCCTGTTGCACTGCGTTTTCTTAGATTACTCCCCTCTCACATCCCCTAAACCTTTTTTGTCCTCAGCTTCCTACTATGGGGAAGACAAGAGATAGGCTGTGCTAACACTGGTCCTGCAGTGCAGAGATGCCAGCTGGCTGAGCCTCTCTGCTGTGGCACTGCCTGGTAGGACATGGAACAGGTACTTGGGCATGCAGTATTTGGCTCTTCCTTTCTGCATCTGCTTCTTTTCTGAAAGCTTTTTGGAACTTCAGATTGCTGAGGCTTCTGTCCCCTTGTCTTTTTCTTTTTAAACTGGCCTTCTGGTTCAGAAGTTGTTAGGAAAGAATTGACAGACACCTTAATTTAATAAGCCTCATTTCCTTTCAAATTCCAGCTAGCAGCTTGTTCTGCTGAAGGCAGCATTTCATGGGGAAAGCCAAAGACAGATGAGTAGGACCATGCTTGTACTATGCCAGGCTCCTAATTCTGCTCCAAAGCACTGGAAACTAAAGCTCCTAAATCACATAAATTGTTTAACATAGAATAAATAAGTCTTACTACATACTATATTTACTATACTATGGCTCCATCTACTTCAAGAAATAGATGAATTGCCTTTGATTAAATTTGGAAGCAATATTAATATATAATTATCTACATATCTATATGTTCTAATTTCACTCTAGCAAATCTTGCTTATCTTTATCTCTGATATCTAACAATCTTAACATCAGGGGCTGTTTTTCAGTTGGGAACTGTATGTATTAGTGTGAACATTTAATAGCCTAACTGGGGCACAACAATCCCATTTTTTTTTTTCTTGCCTTTATCGTGTTTTGAGGATGAAAGCTATATATGTGTACACACCCCCTCGTATCCTATTCTGAGGATTTTATGTACCTCAAAATAAGGTTTTGCATAAATCTTATACAACCTTCCAGCACAGCAGAGAAGTTCACACATTATTTTATGCTTTTTATAAAAATGAAGTTTTTCTTCTATAGAAACCAAGCAGTACTATTTGGCAATAGTGTGATAATATTCCTTCCAAGATAAAATTCATGTTACTGAAGCCCAGTTAAGTTGTGATTCAGAATCTAAATATTCCTGGAACTGTCATAACTAATAGCTGGAAATCTCTTTGTTCTGGATTTTCCAGTAAACTTTCTGTATATAAAACCTTCACCTCCAGCAATTAAATGCCACAAGGTGAGGTAGGTTTGCCTTCATACTATTATCTTAGCACTGAAAAAATTGAGAGTGCAGGAAAGCATGTGAAAATCACTGGTGATTAGAAAATGTCCACAGTTACCCAGAGAAGAGCCCAGCAGTCAGTTTATATGTGTTTATATGAAGTGGATTTATATATGAAAGTATAGAAATCTCTGTTAGGTCTACAGGAAGAAATGTAGATTTTAGTCTGACTAGTTTGTGTGAATTACACTGCTTCATAGTCTTTTTTTTTCTTTATGCCTTTTTTTCCTTAGATTTTAGTAGAATCTTATTTTCATCCTAGAGAAGAAAAGGCAAATGAACAGGAGGTGCCTGGTGGTCCCACCTCCAGCATGCCTGTATGAACAGCTCTGCAAGGGAGGCAGGCTCGGGGAAAGGAGAAGGGGAGGAGATGGGAGGGGATCTGGTTTGGACTGAGGGGATTTGCACAGAGTGGTGCTGGGGCACTGGGCTAATCTGCCGTCAGCTCTTTGCACAGTGAGGGCCAAACAATGTCAGCAGCAGTGTTAATCGTTCTGCGCCACAGTCCAACAGGATTGAGATACCAATGGTTTAACTAGCAATAGAACATACTGCTATTGCTAAATAGAAATAACCAAGCACCTGCCCTTCAGAGCAGGACTTGGACTAGTCTTAGGACTTGGGCTAGGGGAGCCTGGTGAAAGAAAGTTGTTTCTTCACTCAGCTGTGTCTGCTTATTGCTGAGAGTAACTTTGCAGGTGAGCAGAGCTTGTGGGGTGGACAGAAATGCTGATCTATTTTTGGGTTAGCTCCTTTGCATACTAGATTTGGGTGCTTTGATAATTTCTAGAACAAGCTTTGGGCCAGAAACACTTCAGCAACTTTTGTTTGGCACACAAGCTCTATGTGGATCTCCTTGCACCATGCTACTGCAAGCAGAAATCCTGGGCAGAGTGGTGCAAAATGTCTGATCGGCAGAAAGCAAAGCTAAAATGGCTCTGCACTGAAATTAACAAATGGAAGAGCAGTTGGCTTCAATACTTGATGCTGACCTGATAGTTTTAAGCTGCCACTTAAAAATAAGCAGAAGTGTAGTCATTAAGGACAAATTCTCTCCTTGGACATATGTAGATGACTTAGCAAAATCTGTGCTAACAGCTGAAACCCTATTGCACTATGATTTTTTAAAACAGTTTGTCACACCCATAAAGGCAACATCTGCTTTGCTCTTCCATGAATGCACTCCAGGAGCTATTTCAGACAATTGCAGATTTGCCTTGAGAGATTGTTATCAGGTATTGTTTCTCTTGCAGCAAAGTATGACATTATAGCATGTGGAAATCTGCAATTCAGTGTGTTTTCTGCTAGGATTCATCCTGTGTAATGCTAATTGCTTGGTCAGGCAGCCTGAAGTAGAAAAGTCTCACTCCTGGCTCCTGCTTCAGGTATCTGAGCAGGCTTTGTCATGTCCTTTTGTGCACCTCAAGGTATGACTGAATCACTGCCAAGACGTGTCCATCCTCCAGACCCTGAACGAGGTTCCCTCAACCAGTGACTGCTCCCATGGGTACTTGGGAGATGTACTCAGACAAGGGTGGAGTCAATCTGGGCTTTACAGTTTCAGGTAGCCCAGTGCAACAATGTACAATAGAATGCAATGGCCTTAAGTTTCTCTAGAGGAGGTCCATGTTGATATTAGGAAAAATTTCTTCTCAGAAGGAGCGATGAGGTATTGGAATGAGTTGCCCACAGAGGTGATGAAGTCACTGTCCCTGGAGGTGTTCAAGAAAAGGGTAAATGTGGCACTGAGGGACATGGTTTAATGGGCACGGTGGAGATGGGTTGATGGTTAGACTAGATGGTCTTAGTGGTATTTCCAACCTCTAAAATTCTATGTTAGTAGCAGGTCTTACTTCACTGCCCTGCAGTCATGTGGAAGATGAGCAAGTTGTCTTCATGTTGCCTGGGCTGACAGGGCACACCTACATGGAGCTCACTTATTTGTGATAAACACTCTTCTGAAGACGAGTATCTTCACCCTTGGAAGATATTTGTCTCCCTTCACTGACCAAGAGGTTCGTTCCCTGGACAGCTGGTTTGAACTACACAGCCAGTCTTTAGATGACAAATAGAAAGGTGAACGCACTCCCAATGAGCAGTTAAACGATAAACGTCGCTCTGGACTGAGACGTTACCACTGGTAGCTCTGGCTGCAGCCATGCATTTTAGGAAGGGATTTGCATGACATGGCAGTCCAAATGTAGCTGAGGAAGATTGTTCTATATAGAAAAGGAAACCCAAATGCATTGTCACTTCAGCTGTTTTGATTTGTTTTGTTTTGTTCACTTAGAACATCTTCTAGAACAGACAAATAAGCACAGAAAAGAACTTCTTTTTTTTTTTTATGTACTTTTACAACCATTCACTAGCATATTTTTTAAGTATAATACCTGCATGAAAAAGCGTATTTCTACAGTTTGTTTCCTGCAGCATATTAATTTTTGTGTCTCTTCTTGTTTAATTGTTCATTTCCCAGTATCCTCCTAAAACAACATAGCATAACTTTTAAAGTCATCATCAAAACTACGCTATTATCTGACTCTGGTTCAGATGATTCCTAATACTGTTTGTACTTTGTCACTTCATGGGAAAATCTTGTTTCCATGTAATATTATATTGCTGTTATACTTTCCCACGTATGGCAGATAAAAAAGCTCTGAGAAGACATGAGACAGAAGGGATCTAATGGAAGGAAATGCAGCAGAGTCCTCCTACAGAAATTTACCGGCTTTTAAATGTGATTTGCAGAGTATTTTTTAAATGTGTTTATATCCCATTTGCGTTTCCTCATGATGCACAAAGAAAGCTTGTAACATGCTATTTTCTCAAAGCCAAGAACAATTTCAAAAAGGAAGCGTCTTATAAAGAGCAAATGTCATGTCTGCTGTGGACAACAGAACAGCTGTGAGAAACACATACCCAGCTCAGAAATCCTTTGCCAAATGTTTGTGCTTCCAGCTCTGTCTTAACCACAACCATTCAAGTATGCGTTGTTCAGAGGGAGAGAGAGGCCCTGACAATTGTGTGAATAAAATTGGCTATTATTTTGCAGCACAAAGAAGAGTGAAGAGAAATAATATTTTTCACTAAGCATCTCCTTGTTTTTCACATGACTTGGCTCTAGGAAAGACCATCAGTCAACTTTGTGTCCAAGACTATACCTTTGTATATCATTTTAGAATCCAGGGAAAATCAAAGGGTGGGGATGAAGGAAGACAGGAAGGCAGTTTTAAGGGACAGATAGAGGTGATGATGGGACAGAAGGAGGCAGTGACATGTAATCCCTTTCTGGGACTTGCTAAGGACTGCAGATATGCAGTGGTCACACCTGCCAACTCACCCATGTGTCCTGGTGCTTGTTAATGAGCCCTTTGCAAGAGATGCAGCTCTCATTCTGTCAAGAGCTGGAAAGCTTCAATCCATTTTCTTCAGTAGTGTGGCTCTCAGTTGTGAGTCACACCACTCTAAGAATAAAATTACATCCAAGTTAGCCCCTCCATCATCTCCTATCTCTTTTCAAAACCTTCATTGAGGAGGTTTTTGTTTACTGGATCTTGGACAGCTAAAATATCAGAGGATTATTATTGCTTGGAGTTCACTTTATTGTTGAGAATGCTGTGTCATCTTCTGATCCAAGAAGCAGCAAACATCACAAAAGCTGAAAATGCAGTCTTTTCTGCTCTGTGGGGCACCTCCAAAACGACTTGGCCTCTGGAGATAAACAATAAGTAACGGATACACTGATTTGTTTTTCTTCTGTACTGAAACTAAAGACTGGCAATTCAAATGCAGAGGTTGGAGGCTTGATTCCTTATCATGTCAGTTTTACTCTGGAATAACTGATACAGTGGAGTAAAGAAGCAGGCCTGGAATATACCTGCCGTGCGCCAGAACTGCTTTAGCCATTTCTGGTGAAAGAATTTCTAGAGAGTCCCAGCAGAGCAGAAATAAAACAGTAATTATTTCATGTTGAAGGTTATGATAACGTTAGAGATTAATGTCAAAGCTTAGGCTTTAAATTCTTGCATGCCAGGATAGGATGTTTTTAGAATTTCTTGTCTCATTGGTGGTCTGTACAGCATCCCATTGAAACTGTTTTCATCCACACTGTGTCTTCCCATCCTGATCTCTCCTGCTGCTGAGCACACAGCAAACCTCACTCATCTCTTGTCATAGGATCCTGATCACCTGCCATGCAACACTGCACACCTCTAGATCACAGAATCATAGAATCATAGAATCCTTAGAGTTGGAAGGGTCTCTGAAGGCCATCTAGTCATCAACTCCCCTGCAGTGAACAGGAACATCCACCACTAGATCACATTGCCAAGGGCTTGATCCAGTCTCTCCTTGAAAGTCTCCTTGGATGGGGCCTCAACCACATCTCTAGGCAACCTGTCCCAGTGCCTCGCCACCATCACTGTAAAGACTTTTTCCTTATATCCAACTTAAATCTACCCTCTTTGAGCTTGAATCCATTTCCTCTTGTTCTGTCACTACAGACCCTGCTGAGGAGTCTGTCCCCTTTTTCCCATAGCCCCCCTTTACGTACTGAAAGGCCACTCTCAGATCACCTCGCAGCTTTCTCTTCTCCAAGCTGAACAGCCCCGGCTTTCTCAGCCTGTCCTCGTAGGAGAGGTGTTCCATTCTATGGATCATTTTTGTGGACCTTCTCTGGGCACACTCCAACAAGTCTGTGTCTCTCCAGTACTGAGGACTCCACATCTGAATGCAAGATCTGAAGATCTTTCTTCTCTTCAGGAATAAGTCTCTCCCTCCTTGGAGATCTCCAAAAACTGCCTAAATGTGGTCCTGGGCACCCTGCTCTGGGCCCTTGCCTACCAACATCTGCCATTCTGTTATTCCATGAATAAAGGGCCTTGGCTGTAGCTCTGTGATGCCAGGACTGAAGTGCATCCGTCTCTTGTGATGAACCTCAGATTCATGAATTTTGGGATCTCAAACTTGGCTACTAAATATGTGTGGTATTGTGTGTCAGCTAGGGATGGGGTATAGAAAAGTCACACCAGCAGTCCACCAAACTGTCTCTATGCACAGCTCTGATGGAGAATGTTTTGTGTCATGTCATTTCAGCTATACTGGAAGAAAGCAATTTTTTGGCACTTGCTGTCCTCCTACTAGAGACTTCTGTTAGCACAACTAAACTGACACATGCATTTCAGTGGTGATGGGCAGCAAAACAATGTAGTTAGCAAGGGTTCACCAGGGGGAGGTTGTGTTTGACCAACCTGGTGGCCTTCTATGATGTTGTCACTGGCTGGGTGGATGGGGGGAGAGCAGTGGATGTAGTCTGCCTTGATTTCAGCAAGGCATTTGATACTGTCCCCCATGACATTCTTATAACAAAGCTGAGGAAGTGTGGGATACATGAGTGGACAGTGAGGTGGGTTGAGAACTGGCTGACTGGCAGAGTGCAGAGGGTCGTCATTGGTGGCGCAGAGTCCAGTTGGAGACCTGTAACCAGTGGTGTTCCTCAGGGGTCAGTGCTGGGTCCGGTCTTGTTCAACATCTTCAACAATGACCTTGATGAGGGGAGAGTGGCCACCCTCAGTTTGCTGATGATACGAAGTTGGGAGGATTGGCTGACACGCCTGAAGGCTGTGTTGCCATTCAGCAAGACCTGGACAGGCTGAGAGCTGGGCAGTAAGAAACCAGATGAGGTTTAACAAAACCAAGTGTAGAGTCTTGCATCTGGGGAGGAATAATTGCATGCACCAGTACAGGTTGGGGGATGACCTGCTGGAGAGGAGCTCTGTGGAGAGGGATCTGGGTGTCCTCGTGGATGACAGGTTGGCCATGAGCCAGCAGTGTGCCCTTGTGGCCAAGAGAGCCAATGGCTTACTGGGGTGCATTAAAAAGAGCGTGGCCAGCAGGTTGAGGGAGGTGATCCTCCCCCTCTACTCTGCCCTGGTAAGGCCTCATCTGGAGTACTGCGTCCAGTTCTGGGCTCCCCAGTACAAAAAAGACAGGGATCTCTTGGAAAGAGTCCAGCGGAGGGCCACAAAGATGGTGAAGGGCCTGGAGCATCTCCCCTATGAAGAAAGGCCTAGTGAACTGGGTCTGTTCAGCCTTGAGAAAAGAAGACTGAGAGGGGACCTGATCCAGGTCTATAAATATCTAAGGTGTGGGGGGCAGAATGGCGAGGCCGGACTCTTTTCAGTGGTGAGTGGAGACAGGACAAGGGGAAATGGCCAGAAACTGGAGCATAGGAAGTTCCGCACAAACATGCGCAAGAACTTCTTTACAGTGAGGTGACGGAGCACTGGAACAGGCTGCCCAGGGAGGTGGTGGAGTCTCCTTCTCTGGAGATGTTCAAGACCTGCCTGGATGCCTACCTGTGCGACCTGCTGTAGGGAACCTGCTTTGGCAGGGGGTTGGACTCGATGATCTCTGGAGGTCCCTTCCAACCCCTACAATTCTGTGATTCTGTGATTCTGTGAATGTACTGCAGGACAAGTGGTTCTAAATTTATTCTATAATCAAAAGCATCAAAATCATTAGACACCAATACCAGTACATTATCTGCAATCCTATTCTTTTGTCCAGTTCTGCACTGCTCTGCTCAGCCCTTCCTCCTTCCTCCAGGGCTGCAGGGCTGCTGCAGTGCCTCTGCCTTGCAGGTGACCTGTACAGGTGGGGTGGAATTAAAGGGATCCTCTCCCTCTTCCCTCTTCCCTCTTCCCTCTTCCCTCTTCCCTCTTCCCT